>NC_059265.1:4397082-4411139 GCF_017591435.1 Portunus trituberculatus
GAGAGAGAGAGAGAGAGAGAGAGAGAGAGAGAGAGAGAGAGAGAGAGAGAGAGAGAGAGAGAGAGAGAGAGAGAGAGAGAGAGAGAGAGAGAGAGAGAGAGAGAGAGAGAGAGAGAGAGAGAGAGAGAGAGAGAGAGAGAGAGAGAGAGAGAGAGAGAGAGAGAGAGAGAGAGAGAGAGAGAGAGAGAGAGAGAGAGAGAGAGAGAGAGAGAGAGAGAGAGAGAGAGAGAGAGAGAGAGAGAGAGAGAGAGAGAGAGAGAGAGAGAGAGAGAGAGAGAGAGAGAGAGAGAGAGAGAGAGAGAGAGAGAGAGACAATAAAACAAAACAAATAGTAATAATATACATGAAAACAATACATTTTTAAAACAACATACACACATTATTAATCTTGTGCCCTCCACACATCCTTGCTAATATCAATGAAATGGTCTAATGGTACAAAAATCTCAAGGTAAAAATTTGTCCTAGTACTGAAGGGGTTAAAATAGTGAAGACTGTGGTCATTAATCTTCTGACCACCATAGACCCTTGCTAATGTCAATGAAATGGTCTAATGGTACACAAATCTCAAGATAAAAATGTGTCCCAGTACTGAAGGGGTTAAAGACCATTCATAGAAGCAATCTGCAGACTAAGATACACTCTTGATACACTCCTGACACCCTGACACACCCTCACCTCACTCACAAACACCTAAAAACTTAACAAACCCTTTCAAAAACCACAAAAAAGTGATTAACCTGCACAAACACACCTACACAGCACACTCTAAGGGTAAGTTCACACTACAAGCAGAGTGGAGCAGAGTGGTTGCTAGCGGCAATAATTTTGACATAGTTTTGGACATATTTTTGTGGGTGGGCAGCCAGCGGCCCTCCACGACTCCACCCATGGCCAAGAAGGTGTCCACCAGTGTGAGCCTTTATTGGTGACCTCAAAATGACAACCACTGACTAGACTGTGCATAGTTCTGGTACAATTTGACACTGTATTAGTAGTCTGTTGAGAAAAGTTAATTAGGTGATATTCTGAATTTCTGGTCCTATACATAAAACAAAAACACACTTCTTTTTTTCTACAGCTGTTCCATCCCTTGAGGAAAAACGAAAGGAAGAAGAGGAAAGAAGAGAGAGAGAGAAGGAAGCAATATTCTGGTCCTATACATGAAAGGGAAACACATGCTCTTCTTTTTTTTTCTACAGCTGTTCCATCCCTTGAGGAAAAATGAAAGGAAAAAGAGGAAAGAAAGAAAGAGAGAGAGACAAGAAGAGAGGAGAAGGAAGTGATATTCTGGTTCTTTACATGAAAGGAAAACACAAACTTTTCTTTTTTCCACACCTGTTCCATCCCTTGAGGAAAAATTAAAGGAAAAGAAGAAACATAAAAGAAAGAAGGAAGAGAGAAAAAGAAAGGAAAAGGAAGTGATATTCAGGTACTAAACATGACAGGAAATCACAAATTCTTTTCTTCTTCCACACCTGTTCCATCCCTTGAGGAAAATTGAAAGGAAAAAGAGAAAACAAAAGAAAGGAGGAAGAGAGAGAGAAAGAAAGAAAAAACCACACTGTAAAGATCAATGAGCCACACACACACACACACAAATTTGAAGGGATGACATATGAGGAGAGACTAAATGCTATGGATCCACCAACCATGGAGCAGAGAAGGAAGAGAGGGGATCTGATACAAGTTTATAAATTGATCAACGGAATGGATCAAGTGGATAAAGAGAAACTGATCCCGGGAGAAGAATATGACACTAGAAGCACAAGATCGCATAGCAAAAATTTGAGAAAGGGAAGATGTCTGAGAGATGTTAAAAAATATAGTTTCCCACAAAGATGTGTTGAGACTTGGAACAGTTTGAGTGAAGAAGTGGTGTCAGCAACGAGTGTGCACAGTTTTAAAGAAAAATTGGATAGGTGTAGATATGGAGACGGGGCCACACCAGCATAAAGCCCAGGCCCAGTAAAACTACAACTAGGTAAATACAACTAGGTAAATACACACACACACACAACTTTACCAACAAAATTTCACGTTCCTTTATAAATTATCATATTTTTTGTCATCCTTCCAGATAAACACTGAGGAGTTTGACACTATTTATTTATTCATTATTCGTATTATTTCTTTTTCATCATATTGTTGCCTGCCCGACCTGCTCTGTGGCTAAGAGGACACCCAGAATTCTTGTGTAAGTCACTCTGCTCTGCTTATTGTGTGAACACCTAAGCAGACCGCTCTGCTTCTAGTGTGAACATACCCTTACACACACACACACACACACACACACACCGAACCCTAACCCATCTTGCCCACTCCTACACAAACACAAACACAAACACACACACACACACACACACACACACTCCACCGAACCTTAATCCATCTTGCCCACTCCCACACAAACACACACACACACACAAAATCCACCCCAAAAAAAACACTTTCCAAATACACACACACACACACACACACACACACACACACACACACACACACACAGACACACAATTACAAAGTTGCAAGTCTGGAAAAGGAAATCAAAGAGTCTGGGGAGAAAACTTTGGGCCTTGCTGAAATTATAGATCAACAGATCATAGAAGAGAAGATTGCTGAGAAAGTTGTGAAGGTTATTAAGTCAAATGAGACATTGGTGAGGGAAACTGTAGACAAAAAGAGATGTGTGGTGATATTTGGTGTGGAGGAGGATAAGACACCGAGTAAAATGGAGAGAGAGAAAAACATAAGAAAAGGTGATAAATAATATCATTAATGTGGTGCAGGAGGAGGGAAAAGACCTAGTACAAGAAATAGAGGACTTCCATAGAATTGGAAAGTTCACAGGAGAAGGTATGAGGCCAATAAGAATCAAACTTAAGTCACAAAAGGATGTAGATGAATTGGTGGAGAAGTCATGGAGGCTAGCCCAGCAGGAAACAACAAGGAAGATTTGGTTGAGAAGAGATCTCGGTGAAAAGGAAAGAGAAATGTTAAATGAGTTGAGAAAGGAGGCTTTGAAAAAAATGAAGAGAGGACAGAAGAGGAGAAGAAAGAGTTTTTCTGGAGAATCTTGGATATGAGACTGAGGAAGTGGTTCATAACCCAGAAAAGTACAGCAAGAAAGGACTAAAGAAACTTACGTATGAGCGGAATGTAATGTATGTCAACATAAATGGAGTGATATCGGGGATTTTAGAACTCAACGATTACTTGAGGGACAAGAACCCAGATATTGTGGGTCTTACTGAAACAAAACTGAGAGAGGAGAAGACCTGATGATGGTTGGAGAAGGAAATATAATGTTTGGAAAAGAAATAGAGTAGGTAAGATGGGAGGAGGAGTGATGTTGCTGGTTAAAAAAGATATAAAGGTGGATCAAGTGAAAGAAGGTATGGGAAAGGCAGAAGTGCTAAAGATCAGAGCAGAAACTAATGAAGGAAAAAGAGGCACTACATAGTGGTGTACGTACCACCTAAGACAAATGCATGGTCAGTACAGGAATATGAAGAAATGATAAGTGATACAGGAACATGTCTGGAAGAAATGTTGGGTGGCTGTGAACGAACTATAATGATGGGAGATTTTAATTGTAAAGAGGTGTGTTGGGAGGACTGGTCAATGGAAGGATCAGAGACAACATGGGAAATACACTATTGACACTGGCAATGGAAAATGTGTTAACTCAGTGGGTCAAAGAAGATACTAGGTTTGGAGGAGAGGGAGCATCGTCAAGACTGGACTTGGTCTTTAGTACAGAGCCAATGGTCATTGAGGAGATGAGGGTGGAGTGCCCTTTAGCAAAGAGTGATCATGCAGTTTTGGAGTTCAAGGTGATAGATGAAGAGAAATCTAGAAGAAATGAAGAATATAAAGTGGGAAGATGGAATTATGCCAAGACAGATTTTGGAAACCTAAAGAAATTCTTTCAAGAGACAAATTGGATGAAATTCAAGAGTGCTAAGGGAGCAAATGAAAAGTGGAAGGAATTTATAAAATTATACAAAGGTGAGAAAAAATTTGTACCAATAAGACAACATAGAGAAGTTGGAAAGCAGGACTGGTTTAACGATAGATGTGAAAAGGCTAGAACAAGAAAAGAGGATGCATGGAAGAGGTGGAGAAGGAAAAGACGGATTAAGCAGTGGGAAAGTTACAAAAGAGCAAGAAATGAATATGTGTTGATTAGAAGAGAAGAAAGAAAGAAACAAGAAAAGGATATAATTGATAAATGTAAAGACCAACCAAGGCTTTTTACAGACATGTGAACAACAACATCAAAAATAGAGAAAGTATTGAAAGTTTAGAAGTAAATGGAGTATGCAGTGAGGATCCCAGGAAATGGCAGAGGCTATGAATGGATGCTTTCGGAAGGTATTCACAAAGGAGACTGCTTTTGACAAACCACTGGTAATGGAACAGAAAGGGATTATGAAGGAGTTTCAAGTAACTGTGGAGGAGATCAAGAATATGATGGGGAGTCTAGAAGTGAGAAAAGCTGTGGGACCTGATGGGGTATCAGGATGGATTTTAAGAGAATGCAGGAGCAACTGGCAGAAAAAGTTTGTGAAGTAATTGATGCCTCATTAAGGGAAGGTGTAGTGCCCCAAGACTGGAAAAGAGCTAACATTGTCCCAATTTATAAATCAGGTAACAAGAGAGACCCATTGAACTATAGACCAGTGTCACTTACAAGTGTGGTAGCTAAGATGTGTGAGAGGGTGGTGAAGAATAGATGGACAGACTTCTTGGAGAAAAATGACATACTTTGTGAGTGTCAATTTGGTTTTAGAAAAGGGCGTTCATGCACGACAAACCTGATATGTTACTATTCGAGGGTGATAGATGTAATACAGGAAAGAGATGGTTGGGCTGATGGAATATATCTGGATTTAAAAAAGGCCTTTGATAAGGTACCACACCGGAGACTGATCTGGAAACTTGAAATGGTAGGAGGAGTGCATGGCAGTTTACTAAAATGGATGGAAGACTTTTGGTAGGAAGAGAAATGAGAACAATAATTAAGGACAGACCATCAGAATGGGGCTTGATGGAGAGTGGAGTTCCACAGGGATCAGTGTTGGCACCAGTAATGTTCGCGGTCTACATAAATGACATGGTGGATGGGGTGTCCAGTTATGTGAGCCTATTTGCAGACGATGCAAAATTGTTAAGAAAAGTGAGATGTGACAAAGATTGCGAACTACTCCAGGAAGACTTGGACTGAATATGGAAATGGAGCTGTACATGGCAAATGGAGTTCAACACGACAAAATGCAAGAAATTAGAGTTTGGCAAGAGTGAAAGAAGAATCAGGAGTATGTACAAGATAGGAAATGAAGACATAAAACCAGTCATGAAGAAAAAGACCTTGGGGTGACAATTACCAATGACCTATCGCCAGAGAGACATATAAACAAAATAATTGGAGAAGTATTGAACTTATTGAGGAACATAAGAGTGGCGTTCGTATATTTAGATGAAGAAATGATGAAGAAAATAATTACTGCAATGATAAGACCAAGGCTTGAATATGCAACAATACAGTGGGCTCCGAACTTAAAGAAACACATAAGGAAACTAGAGAAAGTACAGAGGGCTGCAACAAAATGGTGCCTGACTTAAGAGATTTGACTTATGAAGACAGACTGAACAGAATGCAACTTCCGACCCTGGAAAACAGAAGAGAAAGGGGAGACCTGATAGCAATATACAGAGTGATGATTGGCATGGAAAAAATGGATAGGGAAGATCTGTGTATGTGGAATGAAAGAATGTCGAGAGGGCATGGGAAAAACTAAAATGGCCACTTATAGGAGAGATGTGAAAAAATATAGCTTCCCTCATAGAAGGGTGGAAGCATGGAATAGTTTAGACGTGGAAGTGGTCAACGCAAGGAATATTCATGATTTTAAGAAAAAGCTGGACATTAGTAGATACGGAGACGGGACAGTACGAGCATAGCTCTTTTCCCATATGTTACAATTAGGTAAATACAATTAGGTAAATACACACACACATGCACACACACACACACACACACACACACACACACACACACACACACAGCCTCACCTCACTTCAAAACACAAAAAATCTTCACATAAATATAAATTCACAGTATAAAACACAAACTTATTTCAAAACCCACACAAAAAAAAACTTTCCAATAACACACACACACACACACACATTTCTAGCACCTTGCCACAAAAATTCAGTATTTTTATGAGGCCTTCCAAGACAGTGGTTCCCAAACTGGGGGTGAATCATCCCTTGGGAGCAGCTTAACAATTTTTTGGGGAGTAATGGAGGTGACAGAAAAAATAAATAAATAAATAAGAATTCTGAAAAATGAAGAAAACCTTGCAGTGCCTCCCATTACAATTACTGTTAACTTAGTCTTAGTGGGCAAAGTTGTAACATAAATAATTATTCTGTGTAAGGGTAATGTGGTTGGTTAGTATGACATGTTAACCCCTTCAGTACTGGGACACATTTTACCTAGAGATCTGTGTACCATTAGACCATTTTATTCACTTTAAGAAGGGTCTATGGAGGACACAAGATTAATGGCCACAGTCTTCACTATCTTAACCCTTTCAGTACTGGAGGACAATTTTACCTAAAGATTTGTGCACCATTAGACCATTTCATTGACATTAGCAAGGGTCTATGGAGGTCACAAGGTTAATGGACACAGTCTTCACTTTCTTAACCCTTTCAGTATTGGGACACATTTACCTTGACATTTGTGTACCATTGGACCATTTTATTGACATTAGGAAGGGTCTATGAAGGTCACAAGGTTAATGGCCACAGTCTTCACTACTTTAACCCCTTCAGTACTGGGACACCTTTTTACCCTGAGATCTGTGTACCATTAGACCATTTTATTGACATTAGGAAAGGTTCATAAACATCAGAAGATTAATGGTCATCATCTTCACTATTCTAACCCCTTCAGTACAGGGACACATTTTTACCTTGAGATTTGCATACCATTAGACCATTTTATTGACATTAGGAAAGGTTTATAGACATCAGAAGGTTAATGATCACAGTCTTCACTATTTTAAACCCTTCAGGACTGGGACACATTTTACCCTGAGATCTGTGTACCATTAGACCATTTTATTGACTTTAGGAAAGGTTTATAGACATCAGGAGGTTAATGGCCACAGTCTTCACTATTTTAACCCCTTCAGTACTGGGACAAATTTTTACCTTGACATTTGTGTACCATTAGACCATTTTATTGACATTAGGAAAGGTTTATAGAGGGCAGAAGAATAAAGGCCACAGTCTTCACTATTTTATCCCCTTCAATACTAGGATATCTTGAGATCTGTGTACCATTAGACCAATTTATTAACATTAGGAAAGATCTATAGACATCAGAAGACTAATGGCCACAGTCTTCACTATTTTAACCCCTTCAGTACTGGGACACATTTTTACCTTGACATTTGTGTACCATTAGACCATTTTATTGACATTAGCAAGGGTCTAAGGAGGTGACAAGATTAATGGCCACAGTCTTCACTATTTTAACCCCTTCAGTACTTGGAGACATTTTTACCTTGAGGTTGAGTACCATTAAACCATTTTATTGACATTAGAAAAGGTTTATAGACATCAGAAGATTAATGGCCAATATCTTCACCCTAAAAACATGCCAAATGGTCTTAAAATACCATAAAACATGCCAAACTTGTCTTCAAATGTCCTTAAAAGAAAAACATTCCAAACTGCTAATCCATCCTAACTGTTCTTCATGACTCCAGGTGTTGTCTTGTACTCTGGGTGTTGCTGATGGCTGTAGGTGTTGTAGAAGGCTTGTGTTGCATTGTGGCTTGCTTGGCTTGGCTTGGTGGTGCAGTGTGTCTCCTTGGCAACATTCAGGGACCATTGGCTTGACTTTCCTGTAATGATAGGTTTACATTGAGTCACCTTCACTATTTTGTAAACTGAACTGAACGCAACTCAACCCAACCTAACAGAACTCAACCTAACTTAACTAAACTGAACAGAAATTAACCTAACCCAAAACAACCCAGCTCAACCCAACCCAACCTAACCAAAGTTAACCCAAAACAACCCATCATAACCCAACCCAACTCAACCCAACCCAACCTAACCCAAAACAACCCAAGTTAACCCAGAACAACCCAACATAACCCAACCCAACCCCAAACTAACCCAAAACAACCCAGCATAACCCAACCTAACCCAACCCTTTATCTTTACCTTTACCGAGGTGCCTGTCACGTGACGTCGGCGACCATGGAACACCATCCTCCTCTGTTTTGAGCCACTCTAACCCGATCCACAGTTGTCCAGCCCTCACTGACGTGTTTCACCAATGTGTCCATAAACTTGACCCTCTGTCTTCCTCTCGCTGGTTCCTTATACTCTTCCCAACAAGCATTCTCTCCCACAGTCCATGTCCTCTCAGTACATGGCCCACAAAATTGAGGTGCCTCCTCCTGATACTCTTCACCGGTGTTTTTTCCATTACTACTCTTCTCAATCCTTCATTAGTGATCCGTGCACTCCAAGGGATTCTCAGCATTCTTTGCATGAACCACATTTCTACTGCTTCTAACCTTTTGATCATGTTCTTCTTTATCGTCCATGTCTCAGAGCCATACATTAATGTGGACCATACATAACGCTTGAGTATACGTTGTCTTAGAGTTATATTCATGCTAATATTGGTCATTATCTTTCTTACCCTTAAAGTACGGGGGTTGATTTACTTTCTGTCTGTTACAGCGAGGAAAAATCACACCTGTCAAAAATGCTAAAATATTCTTTTCCTCATAAAAGCATATTTCTTTGTGTTATTCTGAGTACAACAATATAGTTTTCAACATGTCATCACCTCTCACACCAAAGTTATTGCACGTCAAAAATTCATGGCAGAATCCGCCGCTAAGAAATACCCCCAAGCTCAGATAACACCATCTCTCTCTCTCTCTCTCTCTCTCTCTCTCTCTCTCTCTCTCTCCATTTGGGCATATGAATTTGATGTAAAAGTAGGAACTTTTGCACTTTCATGTCATGAAAATGTGAACTCAGATGAAATGATGTTCAAAACAGAAAAATAAAAATAAACCACATATTACAAATATTGTGGATTTTTATAATAATTGGAATGTGGCAACTCTTCTTGGCAATGGGACTGACGTGACTTGGCCGACAAGCACAGTCCTGTAGAGGCAACCATGGGTGACACACACCAGCGCATTGTTCGAGGGGAGTATGTGAGGAGGTTTATGAACGTCGCTGTGAGGGTTGGCCTCTGTCTCCCAGATCACTATCAGAATCACTACTGGAGTCTTCACTTTCTTCTGTCTTAATAAAAATCACTGTCTTCATTTTCACCACTATCCTCAATGTCATTACCGAGTAACACTGACATAACATCACTCGGAGTACCGAAACCTAACTCCGGGTCACGGGATTGCTAGATGTTGCCTCAAAATGGGAAAAGATGACCTATGTGAGGGAACATATGTCTCCAGGCTCAAAGAGGTGAGTGAGAAAAGATGCCAGAGACTTCCACTTGCCCAAGGACCAACAGTGAGGGGGAGAGATTCAAACGTTTAGCGCCGAAAATCATGATTCCCGGAACGATCCCTGCTTCTCTGCACGCGACGCTACAATCATCCCAAAACAATCACCGAACGTTAAGGGTTAAACTATCTATGAGTGCTTGCAATTTTACCTCGGAATCTGCCGCTAAAACTGTATCGTCCGCATAATGTATGTTGTTTGTGTTTCTTCCCCCAATGCAAATTCCCTCCATTTCTTCCATCTCCTCCAAACATTTTTGTCCATACAACGAGAACAAGTCTGGTGAGAGTACGCAGCCTTACCACACTCCTCTCTGTATCTCTACCCATTCTGTGTCTGGTGAGAGTACACAGCCTTGCCACACTCCTCTCTGTATCTCTACCCATTCTGTGTTTTTATTTTTTATTCTTATTGCTGCTTTTAGTTCCCAGTATAGGTTATTTATCATTCTTACATCTTTGCCATCCAATCCAATCCAATCTCCTTTAACACGTCAATCATTTCCTCCTGTCTAATCGTCTCAAAGGCTTTCTCAAAGTCCACCAAACACATGTATACATCTTTTTGCATTTCAACTGCTCTTTCTGTTACCATCCTCAGGCCAAATATTGCATTACCCTTTCAAAATCCATATTGCTCCCAACCCAATCTATGCTCTCAAACATGCCAAACTGTCTAAAATGCCCTCAAAACATGCTAAACTGTTTGAAAATACCCTCCAAACATGCCAAACTGCCTCAAAACCTTACCTAACACAGCCCAACCCAACTAACCACACCACACACCACACCACTGACCTACATAAGGAAGGGAGCCGTGTGGCCTCAGCGTTGAGTGGCCACCTCCTCTTGGGTCACAGTGAGGTCACAGTCCAAGGAGTCCTGCCGCAAAAGGTCAGAGGTCACACAGGTCACACTGGGATAGTAATAATAGTAATAGTAGTAGCACAGGAGGAGGAGGAGGAGGAGGAGGAGGAGGAGGAGGAGGAGGAGGAGGAGGAGGAGGAGGAGGAGGAGGAGGAGGAGGAGGAGGAGGAGGAGGAGGAAGGAAGGAAGGAAGGAAGGAAGGAAGGAAGGAAGGAAGGAAGAAAGAAAGAAAGAAAGAAAGAAAGAAAGAAAGAAAGAAAGAAGAAAGAAGAAAGAAGGAAGGAAGGAAGGAAGGAAGGAAGGAAGGAGGGAGAGAGAGAGAGAGAGAGAGAGAGAGAGAGAGAGAGAGAGAGAGAGAGAGAGAGAGAGAGAGAGAGAGAGAGAGAGAGAGATAACAAAAACTTTATAAAATGACAATATTTATTATTTTACCTTTTCTTTTTTAATCTTTTCTTCTTCTCCTCCTCTTCTCATCTTCCAACACCTCTTCTTTCTTCCTCCTCCTCCTCCTTCTCCTCCTCCACCTCTTCCTTCTTCCTCCTACTCCTCCTCTTCTTCCTCTTGCCTTGGTCTATCTTTCTCCACATTCTTAACACAATCTGAAATAAATAAAACTGGATTAATATCAGAGAGAGAGAGAGAGAGAGAGAGAGAGAGAGAGAGAGAGAGAGAGAGAGAGAGAGAGAGAGAGAGAGAGAGAGAGAGATTGAAATAGCAAAACTTTATGAAATGACAATATTTATTATTTTACCTTTTCTTTTCTCTCTTTCTTCTTCTCCTCCTCTTCTTCTCATATTCCTCCACCTCTTCCTTCTTCTTCTTCTTCTTCTTCTTCTCTTCCTCCTCCTCTTCTTGCCTTGGTCCGTCTTATTCCATATTCTTAACACAATCTGAAATAAATAAAACTGGATTAAATTTAGAGAGAGAGAGAGAGAGAGAGAGAGAGAGAGAGAGAGAGAGAGAGAGAGAGAGAGAGAGAGAGAGAGAGAGACCTTAGTGTTTCAGTGTGCGGAGGCCATACATAAATTGAGTGTTATTGAAGCAGTGGGTAAGTAAGTGAAGTGTTTGACAGTGACACATAGAGAATAAGTGAATAAGTGAAGTGACATTTTAGACAGTTTGGCATGTTTTGAGGGTATTTTGAGACAGTTTGGCATGTTTTGAGTATATCTGAAAATAGTTTGACATGTTTTATGGCCATATTGACATGTTTTGAGGGCATTTTGAGACTGACATGTTTTGAGGGCATTTTAATACAGATACAGTTTGGATGGCATATTAAGACAGTTTGGTATGTTTTGAGGACAATTTAAGACAGTTTGCCAGGTTTTGAGGCCATTTGAAGACAGCTTGGCAGGTTTTGAGGGCATATTAAGACAGTTTGTTATGCTTTGAGGGGAATTTAAGACAGTTTGGCAGGGTTTGAGGACACTGTAAGACAGTTTGGTATGTTTTGATGACATTTTAAGACAGTTTGGCATTTTTTAAGGGTATTTTAAGACAGTTTGACATGTTTTGATGACATTTTAAGACAGTTTGGCATTTTTAAGGGTATTTTAAGACAGTTTGACATGTTTTGAGGGTATCTTGAGACAGTTTGGCATATTTCAGGGCAATTTAAGACAGTATGGCATGCTTTAAGGGCAATTTAAGAGTTTGGCATATTTTGAGGGTATTTTGAGACAATTTGACATATTTTATGGCCATATTGAGACAGTTTGGCATGTATTGAGAGCATTTTGAGACAGTTTGACATGTCAGAAAAGGGATCAGATAAGACAGAGAAAGTATGGAGGGAAGCATGCAGTGCAGGGCTGCCTGGCCACTTCTCATCCTCCACACTTCCATGTCCACATTTAAAACCATACACTCTTCGGCACTGTCCCCGAGAAACCATCCCATGCGCTCGCCTCGATTCCCGGTTCCCCCCTTCGCAGTTCCTCCACCCAGCAGATTTGACATCACATTAAAAGAGAAATATATGGTATATAATTTTGTTTTTGTGTAGGGGTTCCTTGAGACATGTCATGTATTTGAAGGGTTACGCAAGGCTAAAAAGATTGAGAAACGCTGCCTTATTCGTTACCATATTCTCTCTCTCTCTCTCTCTCTCTCTCTCTCTTTTCTCTTCTCTCTTATTTGTTTTCATATTCTCTCTCTCTCTCTCTTCTCTCTCTCTCCTTTTTTCATATTCTTTCTCTCTCTCCTCTCCTTATGCATTTTCATATTCTCTCTCTCTCTCTCTCTTATGCATTTTCATATTCTCTCTCTCTCTGACCAATAGCGTGGCTTCATATATGTGACGTCAAATCAGCTGGGTGGATTAGCTGTGAAGTGGGAGCCGGGAATCAAGGCAAGCACGCGGGATGGTTTCTTGGGGACAGTGCCGACTCTTCTAAATCAACATATATGCTTTCCATCTCCCTTAACTGTCATCCTTGCCACTTCTATGTCCACATTTTAAACCGTACACTCTTCTAGGATGAGACGGTGGAGCATGTGGTGCTGGAGTGTGTGAAGTATGCCAGAGACAGGTATGAAATGATGCAAGTGGTGCTGAGGGAGCTGGGGCATGACAGAGTGGAGATGACAGGAAGGGAATGGATGGTGGTGCTGCTGGGACTTTGTGGGAGATGAATGAAGGATGATTGAGGCTGTGAAAGAGTTCCTGGAGAGAATGTGGCGTGCTAGATGCAAGAACTAGTGGTGTGAAAGATGCCATTAAAACCTGCCAAACTTTCTTAAATTGAACTCAAAGTATGCCAAACTCTCTTAATATGCCATGAAAACATGTCAAACTGTCTTAATATGCCCTTAGAACATGCCAAACTGTCTAAAAATGTCTTCAAAACATGCCAAATTATTTTAAAATGGCCTCAAAACCAGCTAAACTGTCTCAAATTTCCCTCAAAACATAACAAATTGCCTTAATATGCCCTCCAAATCTGCCAAACTGTCTTCAATTTCCCTAAAAACCTCCAAAATTGACCTAACATACCCTCAAAACATACCAAACTGTCTCAATATGCCCTCGAAACTGTCTTAAAATGCCCTCAAAACATGTCAAACTGTCTCAAAATGCTCTCAATACATGCCAAACTGTCTCAATATGGCCATAAAATATGTCAAACTGTCTCAAAATACCCTCAAAATATGCCAAACTCTTAAATTGCCCTCAAAGCATGCCATACTGTCTTATATTGCCCTGAAATATGCCAAACTGACTCAAAATGTCAAACTGTCTTAAATACCCTTAAAACATGCCAAACTGTCTTAAAATGTCATCAAACATGCTAAACTGTCTTACAGTGTCCTCAAACCCTGCAAGACTGTCTTAAATTCCTCAAAGCATAACAAACTGTTTTAATATGCCCTCAAAACCTGCCAAGCTGTCTTCAAATGGCCTCAAAACCTGGCAAACTGTCTTAAATTGTCCTCAAAACATACCAAACTGTCTTAATATGCCCTCCAAACTGTATCTGTATTAAAATGCCCTCAAAACATGTCAGTCTCAAAATGCCCTCAAAACATGTCAATATGGCCATAAAACATGCCAAACTATTTTCAAATATCCTCAAAACATGCCAAACTGTCTCAAAATAGCCT
>NC_059265.1:4411639-4444313 GCF_017591435.1 Portunus trituberculatus
TGCAGCCTCCCAGCCTCCCCCAGTGCATCCCAGCCTCTCCCAGTGCCTCCCAGCCTCTCCCAGTGCCTCCCAGCCTCTCCCAGTGCCTCCCAGTGCCTCCCAGCCTCTCCCAGTGCCTCCCAGCCTCTCCCAGTGCCTCCCAGCCTCCCAGTGCCCCCAGTGCCTCCCAGCCTCTCCCAGTGCCCCAGCCTCTCCCAGTGCCTCCCAGCCTCCCAGTGCCTCCCAGCCTCTCCCAGTGCCTCCCAGTGCTCCCAGCCTCTCCAGTGCCTCCCAGTCTCTCTCCCAGTCCCAGCCTCTCCCAGTGCCTCCCCAGTGCAGCCAGCCTCTCCCAGTGCCTCCCAGCCTCCCAGTGCATCCCAGCCTCCCAGCCTCCTCCCAGCCTCTCCTCCCAGCCTCCCAGTGCCTCCTCCCAGTGCCTCCCAGCCTCCCCAGTGCCTCCCAGCCTCTCCCAGTGCCCCAGCCTCCCAGTGCCTCCCAGCCTCCCAGTGCATCCCAGCCTCCCAGTGCCTCCCAGCCTCTCCCAGTGCCTCCCAGCCTCTCCCAGTGCATCCCAGCCTCTCCCAGTGCCTCCCAGCCTCTCCCAGTGCCTCCCAGCCTCTCCCAGTGCCTCCCATCCTCTCCCAGTGCATCCCAACCTCTCCCCGTGCCTCCCAACCTCTCCCAGTGCATCCCAGCCTCTCCCAGTGCCTCCCATCCTCTCCCAGTGCCTCCCAACCTCTCCCAGTGCATCCCAGCTTCTCCCAGTGCATCCCAGTGCCTCTCCCAGTGCCTCCCAGTCTCTCCCAGTGCCTCTCCCAGTGCCTCCCAGCCTCTCCCAGTGCATCCCAACCTCTCCCAGTGCCTCCCAATCTCTCCCAGTGCAACCCAGTCTCTCTCAGTGCCTCCCAGCCTCTTCCAGTGCCTCCCAACCTCTCCCAGTGCCTCCCAGCTCTCCCAGTCTCCCAGTGCCCCAGTGCCTCCCCAGCCTCTCCCAGTGCATCCCAACCTCTCCCAGTGCCTCCCAGTCTCTCCCAACCTCTCCCAGTGCCTCCCAGCCTCTCCCCGTGCCTCCCATCCTCTCCTATTGCCTCCCAGCCTCTCCCAGTGCCTCCCAGCCTCTCCCAGTGCATCCCAACCTCTCCCAGTGACATCACAGCTTTTTCCAGTGCATCCCAGCCTCTCCCACTGCCTCCCAGCCTCTCCCAGTGCCTCCCAGCCTCTCTCAGTGTATTCCAGCCTTTCCCAGTTGAGTTGAGTTGAGTTGAGTTGTAGGTCGGGAGAGATGCCTTTGTATCGGCTCTCCCTGACGTATTTTTCTGGCTGTCGTGGTCTTTTGTTCTTTCACTTATTGATTTCTGTTATCGTCTTCTATTTCCTTGATCTTCTTTTGTCTTACATTCCAAAATTTTTGCAGAGTTGTGTTTGTTTGTTGTATGTCTGTATTGTTAAAAAGCAGAGCCCCAATTATTTTTTCAGTATTTTCCTGGTATGGCTGGTGTATTAATTTCTCCTCTTTATGCTTTGGCAAAATGAATTGATGTTACAATTAACGCTTTTTCATCTTGAAAGATTTTTGTATGCAGTATTTTAGAACAAAATGTTATTTTCAATTGTACTACGTTCTGTGAAACCTCCTTGCGTTTGTTTCCTAAGCTGTTCTTTGTTATGTGATCTTCTAAGCTATCTCTTATGATTGACATCATTAGTTTATACCCAACGTTAGTTAATGCAATAGGTCTCAAATCCTTGGCTTTTGGGCATCTTGTTTTGGGGATCATCACTGTCCTTGATTCTTTCCAGCTTGGTGGTACATGGCCTGACTCTAATGTACTTTTCATTCCCTTTGCTAATATTTCCTTTAATACTGTGCTATTTCCTATCTCCTTGTACATTTGTCCTTTAATATTATCTGTCCCCACAGCTCGTTTGCTCTTCATTTTCCCAGACACCTCGCCACTCTTTCCTCTGTGATAATGTTCTGTTGTAATTGCACCTCTCCTCCTGTCACCCTTCTTGCCATGTCGATGTGTTCCCATACCTCCACTGCACAAGTCTGTATATATTGCATTTGTGTCCCTTGTTCATCAACTGCGTTCAGCCTAACTGATCGTTTCTCTTCTATGTCTTTGATCATGTTCTCATACTCCTCTCTCTTCCTCACATTCCACATTTCTTCAATATTGTTTTCATATTTTCTATATATGTTGCTCCACAATTTCTTTACCTCCTCCCCCCACCTTCTCCTGCTCCAGTTGTACCCCATCTTCTCCATAGATTTTAGGGATTTTCTCCTTGATCTTTTCCCTTTTAGCTTCTTAATGTACTCCCACATCTTCTTTCCTCCATCCTTGCTTTCCTTCATTTCTTTGACTGTTTTCTCTTCTTGTTTACAGATCTCCTTTTTTATTAGCACATGTACCCTTTCTTTTTGCTTTGGGTATAACTCCTTCCACCTTTCCCTCTCTTCTTCATTTGTTGTTGCATTTCTCCTCCTCCTTTCTTTGATTTCTTTCCTAATTACATCATTTATCCATACAGGCTCTGTGTTCTTGCTATTCTTTTCTCCTCTTCTCCTATATTTTCCTTTTAGCACCTTCTCTTTATTAGTGACTCCAATTTTTCAATGTTCTCCACTTCCTTATTTAGCGCCTGGCTTTCCATGCACACCCAAAATCTTTCTAAGGAATTATTGTCTGTTTTATAATACTCCTTCACAACCCACTCTTTTCTCTCACATTTTTTCTTCTTCTCTTTTATTATTAGCTCCACTTCAATTGGATTGTGGTCTGACATGTCAAAATGTCCTTCTCCTCATCTATATGCATGCTCTTGAATTTCCTATAGACTTGATTTGTTGCCAGTACATAATCAATAACACTCCTTTGTTCATTTCTGCTCCATGTGAACTCTCCTCCTGTGCATTTGCAATCATCATTTAACATTATCAATTCCAAAATGATTTCTCCATTTGTATTCACCTTCTGCTCCCCTTTGAAGCCCACATGTCCATTAAAGTCACCCATGACTAAGAGCGGGTGAGAGTTTCCATTTATTATCCTTTCCATTTGTAGCTTAATATTATTATTTCTGGGTGGATCGTTAACACTCAGGTAAACCACTACTAGTCTCATCTCCCATCCTCTCATTTTCCCTTTTGTGTGCAATATATCCGGACATTTTGTTGGTATCTTCTCTAGGTCTACTCCTGTATCCTTCCTATATAGCACCATTAGTCCTCCTCCTTTCTATCTTGCTCCTCTCTCATATTATCTACTATCACACAGTTATCACTGAAGTTTATATCTCTTAGCTTCTTCTGGGTCTCTGTTAAGCAAACTATACTATCATCACTCACTAACTCTTCTACTTCTTTTGCTTTAGTTTGTGTTAGCCCTTGTATATTTATTACACTCATTTTGACACTCTTTTCGCTGATTTCTTTGTCCCGTACACCTGTATTTCAGTCCCCACCAGTGCCTTCTCCTACTCTCACAATTTTTCCCCTCTGTATTTTCCACTGGCCTCCTTGTCTTCTTTTGTCTTGCAACTTTTCCTTTAGCATTGCGTCTTGTTCTCTCTCTTTCTTAGTTTTGTCAGGGGCAATCCTGATTTGACTTATGTCTTCCTCATGACAGTCTCTCAGCTGTCTGCCCCTCTTCACCACCTCCCATTTATCATATACATCACGCAGACATACATACTATTAGGGGCCTCTCACTCCCTCTCACTTTCATTCCCATTCTGTACACCTCCACCTGTGCTCCTTCCACCCATAACTTCTCATGAAATACATGCTCACAGACTTCTCTGTCCTCCTTTTCTCTCTCCCAGTCCATCCCAGCCTCTCCCAGTCCATCCCAGTGTGTGTGTGTAAATAATAATAATAATAATATGGTTTATTAGTAATTGCAGTACATAGATACTGAAAATGCACACATGGGGATTGAGGGAGACTTAAGATGAGAACCTTAAGTTAGCTGTTTATGGGTGGCACCATGGAGGGGATAGCACTGTGATGATAACGGTCAGTTCTTGGGGCCTTGAGTGGCGTGACCACGTTTGTGTGTGGTGTGGCATGGATTGGCTGGGGCGCGTCAGGGGAGATGTTGTAGCCGTGAGTGGCACAGCAGGCCTCTACCCATCTTGACGAGGGCCGCTTGGTGTGTATTTACCTAGTTGTATTTTATCTAGTTGTAGTTTTACAGGGCCTGGGCTTTATGGTGGTGTGGCCCCGTCTCCATATCTACACTTATCCAATCTTACTTTAAAAGTATGCACACTCGTTGCAGACACTACTTCTTCATCTAAACTGTTCCACGTCTCAATACATCTCTGCGGGAAACTATATTTTTTAATATCTCTCAGACATCTTCCTTTTCTCAGCTTTTTACTATGCGATCTTGTGCTTCGGATGTCATATTCTTCTCTCAGGATCAGTTTCTCATTATCCACTTGGTCCATTCTGTTGATCAATTTATAAACTTGTATCAGGTCTCCTCTCTCCCTTCTTTGTTCCAGGGTTGGTAGATCCATAGCCTTTAGTCTCTCCTCATATGTCATCCCTTCAAATTCTGGAACCATTCTTGTAGCTATTCTTTGTAGCCTCTCCAATTTCCTTATGTGTTTCTTTTTATGAGGAGTCCACACTACTCCTGCATATTCCAATCTGGGTCTTATTATAGTACTTATCAATTTCTTCATCATTTCTTTGTCCATGTAGTGAAATGCTACTCAAATATTCCTTAGCAAATTATATGTTTCTCTAAAAATTCTATCAATATGGCTTACTTGTTGATTGTTTTCTTCCATCGTCACTCCTAAGTCCTTTTCCTTTTTTACTTTCTCCAGTTCTACTCCATCTCCCATCTTATAGATTCCCACGGGTCGTCTTTCACTCTTTCCCATTTCCATGACATGACTTTTGTTCACATTGAATTCCATTTCCACTTCTTACTCCATTCCCAGATCTTATTTAGGTCTTCTTGCAGTATTTCAGTGTGTGTGTGTGTGTGTGTGTCATACAAAGTCAGTTTTTATCCAATATTTCTACATTGTGTTGTTTAAATAGAGATAGTTTTGTGTATTTCTTTGCTACAACAACATTCATTAAAGTCTCTCTCTCTCTCTCTCTCTCTCTCTCTCTCTCTCTCTCTCTCTCTCTCTCTCTCTCTCTCTCTCTCTCTCTCTCTCTCTCTCTCTCTCTCTCTCTCAGATGTTAATCAAGTTTGATTTATTTGAGATTGTGTAAAATTATTTTAAGAAAGTTTGTCATGTTTTGAGGTTGTGTAAAATTATTTTAAGATTTAAGACAGTTTGGTAGGTTTTAGGAGAGGCATTTTAAGACAGTTTGGTAGGTTTTGAGGGCATTTTAAGACAGTTTGGGATGTTTTGAGGGCATTTTAAGACAGTTTGTCATTTTAAGAGTTAATTTTAAGACAGTTTGGTAGGTTTTGAGTTAATTTTAAGACAGTTTGGGATGTTTTGAGGGCATTTTAAGACAGTTTGTCATGTTTTGAGTTAGTTTTAAGACAGTTTGGTAGGTTTTGAGGCCATTTTAAGACAGTTTGGGATGTTTTGAGGGCTTTTAAGACAGTTTGACATGTTTTGAGGCATTTTGAGATAGATTGGTATTTTTTGAGGGCATTATAAGACAATTTTGGGCATGATAAGACAACTTTATTGACATTAGGAAGGATGCATGGAGGTCACAAGATTATTGGTGTTCTGTTTGTTAATCTCCAGGCCACATACTCTCCCTGTCTCCACCACCACCTGACCACCACTCTCTCTGCGTCTTCCATGCTGCTCGCTGACAGCATTCCATCGTCTGCAAAGAATAAGTGAGTCACATTTAAAGTGTCATCTTTGAAGCACAAATTTACACTTTCTAATGTCTTTATTATTATTTTGAAAGTTATTAACCCCTTCAGTACTGGGACCTATTTTTACCTTGAGGTTTGTGTACCATTAGACCATTTTGATGACATTAGGAAGGGTGTATGGAGGGCAGAGGATAAATGGCCACAGTCTTCACTATTTTAACCCCTTCAGTACTGGGACGTATTTTTACCTTGAGGTTTGTGTACCATTAGACCATTTTGATGACATTAGGAAGGGTGTATGGAGGGCAGAAGATTAATGGCCACAGTCTTCACTATTTTAACCCCTTCAGTACTGGGATGTATTTTTACCTTGAGATTTGTGTACCATTAGACCATTTTATTGGCATTAGGAAGGGTGTATGGAGGTCAGAGGATAAATGGCCACAATCTTCACTATTTTAACCCCTTCAGTACTGGGATGTATTTTTACCTTGAGATTTGTGTACCATTAGACCATTTTGATGACATTAGGAAGGGTATGGAGGGCAGAGGATATGGCCACAGTCTTCACTATTTTAACCCCTTCAGTACTGGGACACATTTTTACCTTGAGATTTGTGTACCATTATTTTGATGAGGAAGGGTGTATGGAGGGCAGAGGATAAATGGCCACAGTCTTCACTATTTTAACCCCTTCAGTACTGGGACGTATTTTTACCTTGAGATTTGTGTACCATTAGACCATTTTATTGACATTAGGAAGGGTGTATGGAGGGCAGAGGATAAATGGCCACAGTCTTCACTATTTTAACCCCTTCAGTACTGGGACACATTTTTACCTTGAGATTTGTGTACCATTAGACCATTTTGATGACATTAGGAAGGGTGTATGGAGGGCAGAGGATAAATGGCCACAGTCTTCACTATTTTAACCCCTTCAGTACTGGGACGTATTTTTACCTTGAGGTTTGTGTACCATTAGACCATTTTATTGATATTAGGAAGGGTGTATGGAGGGCAGAGGATAAATGGCCACAGTCTTCACTATTTTAACCCCTTCAGTACTGGGACACATTTTTACCTTGAGATTTGTGTACCATTAGACCATTTTGATGACATTAGGAAGGGTGTATGGAGGTCAGAGGATAAATGGCCACAGTCTTCACTATTTTAACCCCTTCAGTACTGGGACGTATTTTTACCTTGAGATTTGTGTACCATTAGACCATTTTATTGACATTAGGAAGGGTGTATGGAGGGCAGAGGATAAATGGCCACAGTCTTCACTATTTTAACCCCTTCAGTACTGGGACACATTTTTACCTTGAGGTTTGTGTACCATTAGACCATTTTATTGACATTAGGAAGGGTGTATGGAGGACAGAGGATAAATGGCCACAGTCTTCACTATTTTAACCCCTTCAGTACTGGGACATATTTTTACCTTGAGATTTGTGTACCATTAGACCATTTTATTGACATTAGGAAGGGTGTATGGAGGTTAGAGGATAAATGGCCACAGTCTTCACTATTTTAACCCCTTCAGTACTGGGACGTATTTTTACCTTGAGATTTGTGTACCATTAGACCATTTTATTGACATTAGGAAGGGTGTATGGAGGGCAGAAGATTAATGGCCACAGTCTTCACTATTTTAACCCCTTCAGTACTGGGACATATTTTTACCTTGAGGTTTGTGTACCATTAGACCATTTTGATGACATTAGGAAGGGTGTATGGAGGGCAGAGGATAAATGGCCACAGTCTTCACTATTTTAACCCCTTCAGTACTGGGACGTATTTTTACCTTGAGATTTGTGTACCATTAGACCATTTTATTGACATTAGGAAGGGTGTATGGAGGTCAGAGGATAAATGGCCACAGTCTTC
This sequence comes from Portunus trituberculatus, assembly GCF_017591435.1. Taxonomy (NCBI): domain Eukaryota; kingdom Metazoa; phylum Arthropoda; class Malacostraca; order Decapoda; family Portunidae; genus Portunus; species Portunus trituberculatus. The sequence continues at coordinate 4,419,331 of NC_059265.1, forward strand.
ACTATTTTAACCCCTTCAGTACTGGGACACATTTTTACCTTGAGATTTGTGTACCATTAGACCATTTTGATGACATTAGGAAGGGTGTATGGAGGTCAGAGGATAAATGGCCACAGTCTTCACTATTTTAACCCCTTCAGTACTGGGACGTATTTTTACCTTGAGATTTGTGTACCATTAGACCATTTTGATGACATTAGGAAGGGTGTATGGAGGTCAGAAGATTAATGGCCACAGTCTTCACTATTTTAACCCCTTCAGTACTGGGACGTATTTTTACCTTGAGATTTGTGTACCATTAGACCATTTTATTGACACTAAGAAGAGTCTATGGAGATCACAAGATTAATGGCCACAGTCTTCATAATTTTTAACCCCTTCAGTACTGGGAGGCATTTTTACTGTGAGTTTTGGGCGTGATTAGACAATTTTATTGACATTAGGAAGAGTCTATGGAGGTCAGAGGATTAATGGCCTGAGTTTTCACTATTTGAATCCCACATAATAAGTTTGTGAAGCTGTATAGAATCACCAAAATAGAAAACAGAATGACTATGTATGAAAGCACGTCCTGGTAGTGAAGGGTTAATTTGCCAAGTGTTATGGAGGCTGTATGTACATCCCCCTGCTGTCTGTCTGTCTGTCTGTCTGTCTGATGCCACTTGTTAAATTTTGTGTTTGAAGTCTTAGTCTAGTTTTGTCTCCAGGGTAAACTTTTGTTATTAGGTCTAGTACTTTTCATTTATTTGATATTCCATAAGAATTTTGATCCTATAATCCTTCTTATACTGTCTAAAACTTTGCAAACATCTATTGATATGACAATTAAAGATTTTTACTTTGAAATGATTTTTGTACACAATATCTGAGTATGAACAGGCCATTTTCTAGCCTACCTCCCAGGAAGCTGGAGCGCATTCCCTATTATTGCACGTTATAATGGGTTCGGGATGCGGTAATTCTGATTTGTGGTAAGGTTTTCAGGAACGCACATGTACCGTGTAACGAGGACTTACCGTACATGTAAAGTAGTTAAAGTACATTAATATACAGTTTAATGACGCAGTGTTGTCTGTGTGGACACTCTGTGTGGATGTTGGTGCTGTGAAGGAATGAAAGCTGTTTATGTGACATAGAGGAAATATATTATTATAAAAAGACTGACTTTGCTTCAATCCTGCAAATGTACCATACAAGAAGTTAAGAGATTTTTGAGCCACATTTCACTGAGTGTGCAGAGATTTATCTATTTGTGTGAGGAATGTGTTCCCGAGAGCATCATGTCATGTCAAGATGGCACAAAGGTAAGCTGATTACTGACCTAAGCTGTCTGAGATGTCACTGCGAACCAAAGCATTTTATCAGAGACAGGTCTATTCGTGGGGAACCTCAGTTTCAGTAAAACACTCAATTTTATCCCAAAACACACTCAAAACACCATGTAACTCCTCAAAATGCCCCAAAACACACCCAGAGCTCAATACAAACACACACACACACTCAATACATCCAAACCACTTAAAACACTCAATTTTATCCCAAAACATTTCAAAATGCCCCAAAACAAACTCTGAGCTCAATACAAACACACCCACACACACTCAATACATCCAAACCACTTAAAACACTCAATTTTATCCCAAAACATTTCAAAATGCCCCACACTGAAATACACACACACACACTCAATACGTTGAACACTCAATTTTATCCCAAAACACACTCAAAACACCATGTAACACCTCAAAATGCCCCAAAACATACTCTGAGCATAAAGGTAAGCTGATTACTGAGCTAAGCTGTCTGGGGTGTCACTGAAGCAAAGCATTTTCTCAACAAGGTAAGCTGATTACTGAGCTAAGCTGTCTGGGGTGTCACTGAAGCAAAGCATTTTCTCAACAAGGTAAGCTGATTACTGAGCTAAGCTGTCACAATTGTATCGTCATTGGGCATTATCATTTTATACTTCTCCATGCATTCTAATATCATTCTTCCATTTCCATCTGGCTTTTGTGTTCCTTTGAATCACACGTGGCCATTCAAGTCCCAGATTGTAAGCAGTGGATGTTGTGCATTAGTCTCTATGATCTTCTCAATTTCAGTTTGATATTTCCATTGGCTAGTTTGTGTTCCTTTGAATCCCACTACAGCCATTCAAGTCCCAGATTGTAAGCAGTCAGTACTGGGACATTAGTCTCTATGATTTGTGTCCATTAGACCATTTTATTGACATTAGGAAGGGTGTATGGAGGCAGAAGATTAATGGCCATCTTCACTATTTTAACCCCTTCAGTACTGGGACACATTTTTATTGTTAACATTTTATTGACATTAGGAAGGGTCCCATCTTCACTATTTTAACCCCTTCAGTACTGGGACACATTTTTACCTTCAGATTTGTGTGCCATTAGACCATTTTATTGACATTAGGAAGGGTGTATGGAGGCAGAAGATTAATGGCCACAGTCTTCACTATTTTAACCCCTTCAGTACTGGGACACATTTTTACCTTGAGATTTGTGTGACCATTTTATTGACATTAGGAAGGGTGTATGGAGGGCAGAAGATTAATGGCCACAGTCTTCACTATTTTAACCCCTTCAGTACTGGGACACATTTTACCTTGAGATTTGTGTGCCATTAGACCATTTTATTGACATTAGGAAGGGTGTATGGAGGCAGAAGATTAATGGCCACAGTCTTCACTATTTTAACCCCTTCAGTACTGGGACACATTTTTACCTTGAGATTTGTGTACCATTAGACCATTTTATTGACATTAGGAAGGGTGTATGGAGGGCAGAAGATTAATGGCCACAGTCTTCACTATTTTAACCCCTTCAGTACTGGGACACATTTTTACCTTGAGATTTGTGTACCATTAGACCATTTTATTGACATTAGGAAGGGTGTATGGAGGCAGAAGATTAATGGCCACAGTCTTCACTATTTTAACCCCTTCAGTACTGGGACACATTTTTACCTTGAGATTTGTGTGCCATTAGACCATTTTATTGACATTAGGAAGGGTGTATGGAGGCAGAAGATTAATGGCCACAGTCTTCACTATTTTAACCCCTTCAGTACTGGGACACATTTTTACCTTGAGATTTGTGTACCATTAGACCATTTTATTGACATTAGGAAGGGTGTATGGAGGGCAGAAGATTAATGGCCACAGTCTTCACTATTTTAACCCCTTCAGTACTGGGACACATTTTTACCTTGAGATTTGTGTACCATTAGACCATTTTATTGACATTAGGAAGGGTGTATGGAGGCAGAAGATTAATGGCCACAGTCTTCACTATTTTAACCCCTTCAGTACTGGGACACATTTTTACCTTGAGATTTGTGTACCATTAGACCATTTTATTGACATTAGGAAGGGTGTATGGAGGCAGAAGATTAATGGCCACAGTCTTCACTATTTTAACCCCTTCAGTACTGGGACACATTTTTACCTTGAGATTTGTGTACCATTAGACCATTTTATTGACATTAGGAAGGGTGTATGGAAGGCAGAAGATTAATGGCCACAGTCTTCACTATTTTAACCCCTTCAGTACTGGGACACATTTTACCTTGAGATTTGTGTACCATTAATTAGGCAGAAGATTAATGGCCACAGTCTTCACTATTTTAACCCCTTCAGTACTGGGACACATTTTTACCTTGAGATTTGTGTACCATTAGACCATTTTATTGACATTAGGAAGGGTGTATGGAGGCAGAAGATTAATGGCCACAGTCTTCACTATTTTAACCCCTTCAGTACTGGGACACATTTTACCTTGAGATTTGTGTACCATTAGACCATTTTATTGACATTAGGAAGGGTGTAGAAGATTAATGGCCACAGTCTTCACTATTTTAACCCCTTCATTACTGGGACACATTTTTACCTTGAGATTTTGTACCATTAGACCATTTTATTGACATTAGGAAGGGTGTATGGAGGCAGAAGATTAATGGCCACAGTCTTCACTATTTTAACCCCTTCAGTACTGGGACACATTTTTACCTTGAGATTTGTGTACCATTAGACCATTTTATTGACATTAGGAAGGGTGTATGGAGGCAGAAGATTAATGGCCACAGTCTTCACTATTTTAACCCCTTCAGTACTGGGACACATTTTTACCTTGAGATTTGTGTACCATTAGACCATTTTATTGACATTAGGAAGGGTGTATGGAGGCAGAAGATTAATGGCCACAGTCTTCACTATTTTAACCCCTTCAGTACTGGGACACATTTTTACCTTGAGATTTGTGTACCATTAGACCATTTTATTGACATTAGGAAGGGTGTATGGAGGCAGAAGATTAATGGCCACAGTCTTCACTATTTTAACCCCTTCAGTACTGGGACACATTTTTACCTTGAGATTTGTGTGCCATTAGACCATTTTATTGACATTAGGAAGGGTGTATGGAGGACAGAAGATTAATGGCCAGTCTTCACTATTTTAACATCTTCATTACTGGGACACATTTTTACCTTCAGAGTGACTAACTTTACCGATGAGAGAGAGAGAGAGAGAGAGAGAGAGAGAGAAGGGCTTAGTGACATATCCAGCCCTAACATTGTCAAGCCACACCATAAGACACCGCCAAGCTCCTCTGAAGTGACGGGTTGTGTGTCTAACCTTCATCAATAGAGTATAGTTGAAGTTGTTATTGTTTTTAAGGTTCCAGTGAGAGATTAACAACATTTCTAAATTATTAACAGCAGGAACACTCTACCTAGTCACCTCTGTGGCCTTCATGGAGAGAGAGAGAGAGAGAGAGAGAGAGAGAGAGAGAGAGAGAGAGAGAGAGAGAGAGAGATAATTTTAGAGAGATAATAACATAAACAGCCCCCCCACACACACACATTAACCCTCATAGTAATAATAATAACACTGCTGCTCCTGCTACTACTACTACTACTCTCCTCTTTTGTCCCTGCTATGCATTTGAGGCGCAGCAGCAGCAGAAAACAGTGAGAATTGAAGGAAATGTTGGGGCGGGCTGTGGGTGTGGGTGAGGTGGGCGGCGGGCGGTGTTAACTGGGGTACATATACACAACCATCGCCTTATTTACCACAGTAATGGCTATTTATCTAGTGTGGTGGTTGATTCTGGCTTTGCTTCACTCTCTGGGTCTGGAAACACAGGGGGAGTGGAAGCAGACATTGCTGGACTGTCCATGGGGAAGGCAGGGTGAGGCGCCCCCGTGGGTTCAATATTGACGTAGATAATTCATTTAAAAAATCGCCACAAGAAAAACGGCTCCCAGACTAGTATACACTACACTTTTAGGCGCGATAAATAGTGTAACTAATAATCAAAATATAATATTCCTACCGGGTGGTTTTTATTGAAAGCGGTGGAAAGGAAGGTGTTTGTGTCCAATTAACGGGTGACAAACACACCACAATGTCGAGATGGAAAGCTCACCCAAACTACGTTATATTACATTTTCTGAATAACACAAATTTTCGCTTTCCAGCCGAATAAAGAAAACACAGATTCTTTGTCATATAAAGATTTTTGTTTTCTATTTTGTTACCATTCAAAATTTTGAAATTGAAAATACGAATAGGTAGACTAAACTTTATGGAATATTGTTACTTGAATCATGTTTTTCATATCTTTTAAGTGTTATATCAAGCACCAAAACAATCCTAGGCGTGGTAATAAAAAAAAAAACGTTATATTCCTTGCAGTGACTTTAACGTTATTTTTTCGGTAAACCAAAACACAGCTGGACTCGATTCTATTGTAGTTTAGAAATTAGTTTACTTTACTAATAACAAATCAGATATCAGAAAAGTGCCAACTTCACTAATTAAGTAGAAATATTTCAATCCTTACGGCGAAATATGTTTTTATCAAGATTTTGAGTGACCCCAACACCCCATTTCGGTATTGGGAATATAATACACATGTTATTTTCATTTTCTTTACCATTTCATATTTTATTTATTTTATTTCAATGTTATTTTGAATTTTATAAGAAGTTTGAGTGATAGAGGAAGTGTATACAATGATGTCGACATTTTGCGTAGAAGAAGAAGAAGAGAAGATCCGCCATTGTTAGCTCTGTTTTGAGATTTACAGTTTTTGAACATTTGTGGAGCAGGTGAGTTATTCCCAAGTGTGTGCGTGTACATGCTTATTATCTAAAGTATGTAGAGTTAGTGAGACGTGCCAATTAAGGTGAAAAAGTCTGGTAAAGTGAAAATAAGTGCGTCTTTATAAGCAAACTTTTGGGTTTTGTTGCCTCATATTTGCGGTGGTCATTCCTGCCCTCCTACGCATTGTCACGCCCCATATTGCCTCCATAGATAGCTTATGCACCCATACACCTCCCATGCGCGGGATAGTTTGATAGTTGAAGCGGTTACTGAGATATGGTGGTGTTCTTGTGTTAGGCAGTGTCCGCCATCCTGCCTTCCACATCGGCCCTCTCTGTGTTAACTATTTTCAGTTTTTCTTATTTACTACGCCTTGTCACGCCCCATATTGCCTCCGTAGATAGTTTGTGGATCCATACACCTCCCATATGCGTGATAGTTTGATAGTTGAAGTGGTTAGTGAGATATGGTGGTGTTATAGTGTGGTAGGCAGTGTCCTTCACCCTTTCCTACGCCTTGTCACGCCTCATTTATACTATTACTACCACCACCACCACTACCACTACTACAACAACTACCACTATTCCAGAGGTGCACCATGGCTTGCCACAATGTCACAATGGGTTCTTGGAGAGCCGCTGCTGTTGACTTGCTGCATGTCTCCTCTCTGCGGCAAAACTCCACAAATACTCCACTCACCAAGTTCCAGAGGGAGAGGTGGGTGTGGGAAAGGTGTCCTCAGGTGTGCTGTGAGTGTGGTGTGTGTGTAAGTGTGTTTTTTGTACGTTTTTGTAATGTCAACTATAGCTACCTATGTATAGTGTTTTTTTTTTTTTTTTTTTGTGGGTTGGCTAGGGTAAACTTATTGTGGGCGTTTTCCAGGTGTGATTTAAGGGTTGTTTGTGGAGTGTGTGTGTGTGTGATGCAATATTTTTAGGTAATTTTTGGTGCGTTTTGGTTAGGTAATGTTTGTCTTGTTTCCTCCACAGGTTACCTCCAGGCTTTTCCTTCAGTAGACTATTTCCTCCATGTTTCCTCCACCTTCCCTCTAATTTTGAGTCTCCTATCTCACTTCTATCATAGTCAAAATAGTACTTTTCTAAATCTCACTTCAAAACCTGACAATTTTTCTCATTTTCCCTCCACCACCTCCTTTTCTTTCCTCCATATCTCCTCCACACACCAAGCTGTGTACTGTGCTGGTGTGTGCAGGTGTGGAAAGGTTTCCGCAGGTGTGGTGTGTGTGTGTGTACGTGTGGTGTGTGTGTAAATGTTTTTAGTGTAAGCTACTATATATTTTTTGGGTGTGTGTTTTTTGCATTTTCCAGTGTTTGCAAAGGGTTGTTTGTGGTTTGTTGGTGTGGGAATGGTGTGTGCTGGTGTGCTGTGTGTTTGGTGAGTGTCGGGTGTGTGAAAGCGTGTTTTTCCTTACAATTTTGTCTCATAAACCTCAATTTTTTAACTTGTTTTGGCCGGAAAATATTTGTCTTTTTAAAATCCTCCTAATACCACCACCACCACCACCACCACTGTCCAACCACACCCACAACCACCACAAACAACCAACATTACCACATCAGATGCTCACAAAACCACACCATTTCACTACCACCACTAGTACTATTATAACCACCACCACCTCCTCCCAACAGGATCACCAGCCACCACCGGCCGTACTAAAGGAAGTGGCTCTATGTAGGGATGGAACATAGCAACTACACCAGCTGGGACACACCTAGCCAACTGTGAGTATTGAAGGCTGTTTTAGGGTGTTTGAAGACTTTGAGGGTGTTTAAGGCTACTTTAGGGTGTTTTAAGGCTGTCTTAGGGTATTTTTAGGCTGTTTTAGATTGTTTAAGGCTATTTTAGGGTGTTTGAAGAATTTTAGGATGTTTAAGGCAGTTTTAAGCTATTTTAAGGGTGTTTAAGACTGTTTTAGTGTTTTAGGGTTATTTTAAGGCTATTTAAGGGTGTTTAAGACTGTTTTAACTATTTTAGGCTATGTTAGGGTGTTTTAAGGGTGTTTCAAGATATTTACAGTACATGCACACACCATCGCTCCATCAGTGCTTCATCTTCTCGCTTTGTGTGTTTTTTATGATTCAGTGACAAAGTGACTAACTGTTTTCAGGGACACTGGGTACGGTGGCTTGGGGAGAGGGACCGTGTGGCCTGAGGGGAGGGTGGTGGCCGGTGGGCAGTGTGTTACTGACCAGTGTGGTGTAATGGTGTTGTCATTGTCACCCTTGAGGAATTCTGAGGGTGAGCTGGCTCTATTAGATGAATTACAGGATTCTGAGGACAATGAGAGTCAATCAGAAGGACTCATTAGTGACTCACATGAGGAATATTTGCCAGAAAAGGACAGTGAGGCCAGGAGCTCCCAGGAAGAAAGTGATGGAAGTGGTGAGGATGACAATTAAGGAGATGGAAAGCATGTATGTTGATTTAGAAGGGTGTATGGTTTTAAATGTGGACATGGAAGCAGCAAGGATAAGAATTAAGGGAGATGGAAAGTATATATGTTGATTTAGAAGAGTGTACAGTTTTAAATGTGGACATGGAAGTGTGGAGGATGACAATTAATGGAGATGGAAAGCATGTATGTTGATTTAGAAGAGTGTACAGTTTTAAATGTGGACACAAGTGTGGAGGATGAGAATTAAGAGATGAAAGTATATATGTTGATTTAGAAGAGTGTACAGTTTTAAATGTGGACATGGAAGTGTCGAGGATGAGGATTAAGAGAGATGAAAGTATCTATGTTGATTTAGAAGAGTGTAAGGTTTAAAATGTTGACATGGAAGTGTGGAGGATGACAATTAGGAGAGATAGAAAGCATTTATGTTGATTTAGAAGAGTGTACAGTTTTAAATGTCAACACAAAAGCAGTGAGGATAAGAATTAAGGAGATGGAAAACATAGATGTTGACAGTACCTTGGCATGTGACTGGCCATGTGTGCTGAAGGGCAGGAGATCCGCACTTCAAGCAGGAATGCTGGAAAGAATGAAAAAAGAAAAGAAAAGAAAAATTAGGTTGCTTATCAACAATAATGAGATGATGAGTGAATGTATCCAAGATTATTTATAGAAGCCAGTAAATATTGGTACAGAATGAATAACCAACATACTTGAAATGCAAGTTGCAAAATTGATCTCTGCATGTGTCACCAGATCAGTGGTGGGGCAGGTGGGCCATGTTTCTGGCAGGATTGCTGAAAAAAGGTGGTTAATCAACAGTAATGAGATACTAATGCATGATAAGTAGACATATCCAAGATCAAATACAGTAAAGCCAGTATATATTGGTACAAAATAATCAACATACTTGAAATGCAAGTTGCAGAATTCATCTCGATACAGGCGACCCGGATTTTGTCGAGCAGCTGGAAGTGGTGGCACTTCTTGTACGAAGTCGTGCTGCTGCTCTTCAAAGTCAGGGTGGCCTGCATCAATAGGAATAGGAATATTCCTGTCTTTACATATATTGTGCAACATAGCACAAACATGCACCATCTTGCACACCTTCAATGGTGGGCTGACCCGGACCTCACTGTGCAAGACATGAAATCGGTGTTTCAGCTGCCCAGTGCCTCTTTGGACAACACTGCGTGTCTGCTTGTGAACCCTGAAAGAAAACATCAATGATAATAACAGCCATCATATACCATTAACCTGTCAATATGATGGGGACAATCAAAATTCTATCCAGGTGTTGTTGTATTAAATTATTTTCATGATTTATTTTTCTTGCTCTACAAACCAATATGTATTAGTAGGAACTGTGGCACTGTCCAAATGAAGTGGTCCCTCCAGTTTTCCTCGTTTCCCAGCTCCACCCTCACAGCTCTCACTCAGCCGACATGACATCTATTGAAAATATGATAACCAAAACATTGAAGTAATGCAGTTCACAACCTGCACAGTGGGACATCTTGCCTCAAACTGAATTCAAATTCATACCGCAAGTCTCAAGGCCACCGTGATTGGTTGAATAAATTATGATTTTTTTTTTCATTGGCTGCCAGTTCACTTTCAAACGGAAGTAACCAATCAGCGGAAACAATAGCTCAAACAAAACGAGTCACTAATGTTGGCCCGCACGCTAGCCGCTGCCCTGGGTCGAGCAGCTCTCGCGCCAGTCTGTCTCTGTTCTATTGACTCGGGAGTGAGATCGCCAAAATACGATTAAATTTTTGAAATTCGGTATCACCATTATAAATAGGTTGCGCCTTATAAATATGGGATTAAAAATACTCGTAATGAGGAGCTCTATCTCATGAGGTGGGTAAAAAACATTTAGTGGAATGTGGTGAAACACTGGAATAATACTGTTTTTGTATGTTTTGTAATGTCAACTATAGCTACCTATGTATAGTATTTATTGTTTTTTGGTGTGGGTTGGCTAGGGTAGACTTATTGTGGGTGTTTTCCAGGTGTGATTTAAGGGTTGTTTGTGGAGTGCAGGTGTGTGTGTGTGTGTGTGTATGTATTTACCTAGTTGTAGTTTTACAGGGCCTGGGCTTTATGCTCGTGTGGTCCCGTCTCCATATCTAGACTTATCTAATTTTTCTTTAAAACTATGTACACTCTTTGCTGACACCACTTCCTCACTCAAACTGTTCCAAGTCTCAACACATCTTTGCGGGAAACTAAATTTTTTAACATCTCTCAGACATCGTCCCTTCCTTAGTTTCTTACTATGCGATCTTGTGCTTCTAAAGTCATATTCTTCTCTCAGGATCAGTTTCTCATTATCCACTTCATCCATTCCGTTAATCAATTTATAAACTTGTATCAGATCCCTCTCTCTCTCTCTGCTCCAAGGTTGGTAGATCCATTGCCTTTAGTCTCTCCTCATATGCCATCCCTTTAAATTCTGGAACCATTCTTGCAGCCATTTTTGTAGTCTCTCTAATTTTCTTATGTGTTTTTTTTTTTATGGGAGTCCACACAACTCCTGCATATTCCAATCTAGGTTTTATTTTAGTACTTATCAATTTCTTCATCATTTCCTTGTCCATATAGTGAAATGCTACTCCAATATTCCTTAGCAAATTATACGTCTCTCTGAAAATTCTATCAATATGGCTTGTGTGTGTGTGTGTGTGTGTGTGTGTGTGTGTGTGTTGATGTGTTTTATTTGATGCAATATTTTTGGTAATTTTTGGTGCGTTTTGGTTAGGTAATGTTTGTCTTGTTTCTTCCATATCTCCCTCCACAGGTCCTCCTGGCTTTTCCTTCAGTAGACTATTTCCTCCATGTTTCCTCCACCTTCCCTCCAATTTTGAGTCTCCTATCTCACTTCTATCATAGTCAAAATAGTACTTTTCTAAATCTCACTTCAAAACCTGACAATTTTTCTCATTTTTCCCTCCACCACCTCCTTTTCTTTCCTCCATATCTCCCTCCACACACCAAGCTGTGTACTGTGCTGGTGTGTGCAGGTGTGGGAAAGGTTTCTGCAGGTGTGGTGTGTGTGTGTACATGTGGTGTGTGTGTAAATGTGTTGTTTGTTGTGTAAACTATATTTTTGGGGTGTGTTTTTTTTTTGCATTTTCCAGTGTTTGCAAAGGGTTGTTTGTGGTTTGCTGGTGTGTGCAGGTGTGGGAATGGTGTGTGCTGGTGTGCTGTGTGTTTGGTGAGTGTGGGGTGTGTGAAAGCATGTTTTTCTTACAATTTTGTCTCATAAACCTCAATTTTTTCACTTGATTTAGAAGAGTGTGCAGTTTTAAATGTGGACATAAAAGTGTGGACGATGAGAATTAATGGAGATTGAAAGCATAGGTGCATTTGCATTGTGTTTTAACGGGCTAAAGAAGGCATTATGGGTATCTCCTATCTCAAAGCCCACCAACTATTTGACTGCTAGTGTTCTTATTGATGTAGTGATAATTACTCCTGCAGTGTATCACTTGTGTCACTATGTATCTTGTATTATCACTTCACTTATTCACTTATTCTCTATGTGTCACTGTCAAGCACTTCACTTACTTACCCACTGCTTCAATAACACTCTGAATTTATGGCCTCCGCACACTGAAACACTAAGGTCTCTCTCTCTCTCTCTCTCTCTCTCTCTCTCTCTCTCTCTCTCTCTCTCTCTCTCTCTCTCTCTCTCTCTCTCTCTCTCTCTCATATTAATCCAGTTTTATTTATTTCAGATTGTGTTAAGAATATGGAGAAAGACGGACCAAGGCAAGAAGAGGAGGAGGAGGAGGAGAGGAAGAGGAAGAAGAAGAAGAAGAAGAAGAAGAAGAAGAAGAAGAGGAATATGAGAAGAGGAGGAGAAGAAGAAAGAGAAAAAGAAAAGGTAAAATAATAAACATTGTCATTTCATAAAGTTTTGCTATTTCAATTCTCTCTCTCTCTCTCTCTCTCTCTCTCTCTCTCTCTCTCTCTCTCTCTCTCTCTCTCTCTCTCTCTCTCTCTCTCTCTCTCTCTCTCCTCTCCTCCTCCTCCTCCTCCTCCTCCTCCTCCTCCTCCTCCTCCTCCTCCTCCTCCTCCTCCTCCTCCTCCTCCTCCTCCTCCTCCTCCTCCTCCTCCTCCTCCTCCTCCTCCTCCTCCTCCTCCTCCTCCTCCTCCTCCTCCTCCTCCTCCTCCTCCTCCTCCTCCTCCTCCTCCTCCTCCTCCTCCTCCTCCTCCTCCTCCTCCTCCTCCTCCTCCTCCTCCTCCTCCTCCTCCTCCTCCTCTTCCTCTTCTCCTCCTCTTCCTCTCCTTCTTCTTCTCTTCTTCTCCTCTTCCTTCCTCCTCTTCCTCCTCCTCCTCCTCTTCTTCTTCTCTTCTTGACTCCTCCTCCTCCTTCTTCTCCTCCTCCTCTCCTCTTCTTCTTCTTCTTTGCTCCTTCTTCTTCTTCCTCTTCTTCTTCTTCTTCTCTCTCTTCTCCTCTCTCCTCTCTCTCCTCTCTCTTCTTCTCCTCCTCCTCTCCTCTTCTCCTCTTCCTCCTCCTCCTCCTCCTCCTCCTCCTCCTCCTCCTCCTCCTCCTCCTCCTCCTCTCCTCCTCCTCCTCCTCTTCTTCTCCTCTTCTTCTCCTTCTTCTTCTTTCTTCTTCCTCCTCCTTCTTCCTCCTCCTCCTCCTCCTCCTCCTCCTCCTCCTCCTCCTCCTCCTCCTCCTCCTCCTCCTTCTTCCTCTTCTTCTTCTTCTCCTCTTCTTCTCCTCCTTTCCTCCTCCTCCTCCTCCTCCTCCTCCTCCTCCTCCTCCTCCTCCTCCTCCTCCTCCTCCTTCCTCCTCCTCCTCCTCCTCCTCCTCCTCCTCCTCCTCCTCCTCCTCCTCCTCCTCCTCCTCCTCCTCCTCCTCCTCCCTCTCCTCCTCCTCCTCCTCCTTCTCCTCCTCCTCCTTCCTCCTCCTCCTCCTCCTCCTCCTCCTCCTCCTCCTCCTCCTCTCCTCCTCCTCCTCCTCCTCCTCCTCCTCCTCCTCCTCCTCCTCCTCCTCCTCCTCCTCCTCCTCCTCCTCCTCCTCCTCCTCCTCCTCCTCCTCCTCCTCCTCCTCCTCCTCCTCCTCCTCCTCCTCCTCCTCCTCCTCCTCCTCCTCCTCCTCCTCCTCCTCCTCCTCCTACTATTACTATTATTACTATTAATACTATCAGTGTGACCTGTGTGACCTCTGACCTTTTGCCGCAGGACTCCTTGGACTGCAACTTCACTGTGACCCGAGAGGAGGTGGCCACTCAACGCTGAGGTCACACGGCTCCCTTCCTTATGCAGGTCAGTGGTGTGGTGTGTGGTGTTATGCAGGTGTGGTGTGGGTTGGTTGGGTTAGGTGGGTTGGGTTGGCTGGGTAAGATTTTGAAGCCATTTTAGGCAGTTTGGCATGTTTGGTTTGGGGTATTTTTTTAAACAGTTTGGCATGTTTTAAGGACATTTTGACAGTTTGGCATGTTTTGAGGTATTTTGAGACAGTTTGGCATGTTTTGAGGATATTTGAAAACAGTTTGACATGTTTTATGGCCATATTGGCATGTTTTGAGGATTTTGAGACTGACATGTTTGAGGGCATTTTTTTAATACAGATACAGTTTGGAGGGCATATTAAGACAGTTTGGTATGTTTTGAGGACAATTTAAGAGAGTTTGCCAGGTTTTGAGGCCATTTGAAGACAGCTTGGCAGGTTTTGAGGGCATATTAAGACAGCTTGTTATGCTTTGAGGGGAATTTAAGACAGTCTGGCAGGGTTTGAGGACACTGTAAGACAGTTTAGCATGTTTTGATGGCATTTTAAGACAGTTTGGCATGTTTTGAGGGTATTTTGTTTTGAGAGTCATTTGGCATATTTCAGGGCAATTTAAGACAGTGTGGCATGCTTTGAGGGCAATTTAAGAGTTTGGCATATTTTGAGGGTATTTTGAGACAGTTTGACATATTTTATGGCCATATTGAGACAGTTTGGCATGTATTGAGAGCATTTTGAGACAGTTTGACATGTTTTGAGGGCATTTTAAGACAGTTTCAGAGGGCATATTGAGACAGTTTGGTATGTTTTGAGGTATGTTAGGTCAATTTTGGAGGTTTTAAGGGAAATTGAAGACAGTTTGGCAGATTTGGAGGGCATATTAAGGCAGTTTGTTATGTTTTGAGGGAAATTTGAGACAGTTTAGCTGGTTTTGAGGCCATTTAAAATAATTTGGCATGTTTTGAAGACATTTTAGACAGTTTGGCATGTTCTAAGGGCATATTAAGACAGTTTGACATGTTTTCATGGCATATTAAGAGAGTTTGGCATACTTTGAGTTCAATTTAAGAAAGTTTGGCAGGTTTTAATGGCATCTTTCACACCACTAGTTCTTGCATCTAGCACGCCACATTCTCTCCAGGAACTCTTTCACAGCCTCAATCATCCTTCCATTCATCTCCCCACATAGTCCCAGCAGCACCACCATCCATTCCCTTCCTGTCATCTCCACTCTGTCATGCCCCAGCTCCCTCAGCACCACTTGCATCATTTCATACCTGTCTCTGGCATACTTCACACACTCCAGCACCACATGCTCCACCCTCTCATCCTAGAAGAGTGTACGGTTTAAAATGTGGACATAGAAGTGGCAAGGATGACAGTTAAGGGAGATGGAAAGCATATATGTTGATTTAGAAGAGTCGGCACTGTCCCCAAGAAACCATCCCGCGTGCTTGCCTTGATTCCTGGCTCCCACTTCACAGCTAATCCACCCAGCTGATTTGACGTCACATATATGAAGCCACGCTATTGGTCAGAGAGAGAGAGAATATGAAAATGCATAAGGAGAGAGAGAGAGAGAGAGAATATGAAAATGCATAAGGAGAGGGAGAGAGAGAAAGAATATGAAAACGAATAAGGAGAGAGAGAGAGAGAGAGAGAGAGATGATAACAAATAAGGAAAGAGAGAATATGAAAACGAATAAGGAAGGAGAGAGAGAGAGAGAGAATATGGTAACGAATAAGGCAGCGTTTCTCAATCTTTTTAGCCTTGCGTAACCCTTCAAATACATGACATGTCTCAAGGAACCCCTACACAAAAACAAAATTATATACCATATATTTCTCTTTTAATGTGATGTCAAATCTGCTGGGTGGAGGAACTGCGAAGGGGGAACCGGGAATCGAGGCGAGCGCATGGGATGGTTTCTCGGGGACAGTGCCGAAGAGTGTATGGTTTTAAATGTGGACATGGAAGTGTGGAGGATGAGAAGTGGCCAGGCAGCCCTGCACTGCATGCTTCCCTCCATACTTTCTCTGTCTTATCTGATCCCTTTCCTGACATGTCAAACTGTCTCAAAATGCTCTCAATACATGCCAAACTGTCTCAATATGGCCATAAAATATGTCAAACTGTCTCAAAATACCCTCAAAATATGCCAAACTCTTAAATTGCCCTTAAAGCATGCCATACTGTCTTAAATTGCCCTGAAATATGCCAAACTGTCTCAAAATACCCTCAAAACATGTCAAACTGTCTTAAAATACCCTTAAAAAATGCCAAACTGTCTTAAAATGTCATCAAAACATGTCAAACTGTCTTAAAATACCCTTAAAAAATGCCAAACTGTCTTAAAATGTCATCAAAACATACCAAACTGTCTTACAGTGTCCTCAAACCCTGCCAAACTGTCTTAAATTCCCCTCAAAGCATAACAAACTGTCTTAATATGCCCTCAAAACCTGCCAAGCTGTCTTCAAATGGCCTCAAAACCTGGCAAACTGTCTTAAATTGTCCTCAAAACATACCAAACTGTCTTAATATGCCATCCAAACTGTATCTGTATTAAAATGCCCTCAAAACATGTCAGTCTCAAAATGCCCTCAAAACATGTCAATATGGCCATAAAACATGTCAAACTATTTTCAGATATACTCAAAACATGCCAAACTGTCTCAAAATACCCTCAAAACATGCCAAACTGTCTAAAATGTCACTTCACTTATTCACTTATTCTCTATGTGTCACTGTCAAGCACTTCACTTACTTACCCACTGCTTCAATAACACTCAATTTATGTATGGCCTCCGCACACTGAAACACTAAGGTCTCTCTCTCTCTCTCTCTCTCTCTCTCTCTCTCTCTCTCTCTCTCTCTCTCTCTCTCTCTCTCTCTCTCTCTCTCTTTTAATCCAGTTTTATTTATTTCAGATTGTGTTAAGAATATGGAAAAAGACGGACCAAGGCAAGAAGAGGAGGAGGAAGAGGAAGAAGAAGAAGAAGAAGAAGGAAGAAGAGTGGAGGAATATGAGAAGAAGAGGAGGAGAAGAAGAAAAGAGAGAAAAGAAAAGGTAAAATAATAAATATTGTCATTTCATAAAGTTTTGCTATTTCAATTCTCTCTCTCTCTCTCTCTCTCTCTCTCTCTCTCTCTCTCTCTCTCTCTCTCTCTCTCTCTCTCTCTCTCTCTCTCTCTCTCTGATATTAATCCAGTTTTATTTATTTCAGATTGTGTTAAGAATGTGGAGAAAGATAGACCAAGGCAAGAGGAAGAAGAGGAGGAGTAGGAGGAAGAAGGAAGAGGTGGAGGAGGAGAAGGAGGAGGAGGAGGAAGAAAGAAGAGGTGTTGGAAGATGAGAAGAGGAGGAGAAGAAGAAAAGATTAAAAAAGAAAAGGTAAAATAATAAATATTGTCATTTTATAAAGTTTTGTTATTCTCTCTCTCTCTCTCTCTCTCTCTCTCTCTCTCTCTCTCTCTCTCTCTCTCTCTCTCTCTCTCTCTCTCTCTCTCTCTCTCTCCTTCCTCCTTCCTTCCTTCCTTCCTTCCTTCCTTCCTTCCTTCCTTCCTTCCTTCCTTCCTTCTTCTTTCTTCTTTCTTCTTTCTTTCTTTCTTTCTTTCTTTTCTTTCTTTCTTTCTTCCTTCCTTCCTTCCTTCCTTCCTTCCTTCCTTCCTTCCTCCTCCTCCTCCTCCTCCTCCTCCTCCTCCTCCTCCTCCTCCTCCTCCTCCTCCTCCTCCTCCTCCTCCTCCTCCTCCTCCTCCTGCTACTACTATTACTATTATTACTATCCCAGTGTGACCTGTGTGACCTCTGACCTTTGCGGCAGGACTCCTTGGACTGTGACCTCACTGTGACCCAAGAGGAGGTGGCCACTCAACGCTGAGGCCACACGGCTCCCTTCCTTATGCAGGTCAGTGGTGTGGTGTGTGGTGTGGTTAGTTGGGTTGGGCTGCGTTAGGTAAGGTTTTGAGGCAGTTTGGCATGTTTGGAGGGTATTTTCAAACAGTTTAGCATGTTTTGAGGGCATTTTAGACAGTTTGGCATGTTTGAGAGCATAGATTGGGTTGGGAGCAATATGGATTTTGAAAGGGTAATGCAATATTTGGCCTGAGGATGGTAACAGAAAGAGCAGTTGAAATGCAAAAAGATGTATACATGTGTTACATGTGTTTGGTGGACTTTGAGAAAGCCTTTGAGACGATTAGACAGGAGGAAATGATTGACGTGTTAAAGGAGATTGGATTGGATGGCAAAGATGTAAGAATGATAAATAACCTATACTGGGAACTAAAAGCAGCAATAAGAATAAAAAATAAAAACACAGAATGGGTAGAGATACAGAGAGGAGTGTGGCAAGGCTGTGTACTCTCACCAGACACAGAATGGGTAGAGATACAGAGAGGAGTGTGGTAAGGCTGCGTACTCTCACCAGACTTGTTCTCGTTGTATGGACAAAAATGTTTGGAGGAGATGGAAGAAATGGAGGGAATTTGCATTGGGGGAAGAAACACAAACAACATACATTATGCGGACGATACAGTTTTAGCGGCAGATTCCGAGGTAAAATTGCAAGCACTCATAGATAGTTTAACCCTTAACGTTCGGTGATTGTTTTGGGATGATTGTAGCGTGGCGTGCAGAGAAGCAGGGATCGTCGTTCCGGGAATCATGATTTTTCGGCGCTAAACGTTTGAATCTCTCCCCCTCACTGTTGGTCCTTGGGCAAGTGGAAGTCTCTGGCATCTTTTCTCACTCACCTCTTTGAGCCTGGAGACATATGTTCCCTCACATAGGTCATCTTTTCCCATTTTGAGGCAACATCTAGCAATCCCCGTGACCCGGAGTTAGGTTTCGGTACTCCGAGTGATGTTATGTCAGTGTTACTCGGTAATGACATTGAGGATAGTGGTGAAAATGAAGACAGTGATTTTTTTATTAAGACAGAAGAAAGTGAAGACTCCAGTAGTGATTCTGATAGTGATCTGGGAGACAGAGGCCAACCCTCACAGCGACGTTCATAAACCTCCTCACATACTCCCCTCGAACAATGCGCTGGTGTGTGTCACCCATGGTTGCCTCTACAGGACTGTGCTTGTCGGCCAAGTCACGTCAGTCCCATTGCCAAGAAGAGTTGCCACATTCCAATTATTATAAAATCCACAATATTTGTAATATGTGGTTTATTTTATTTTTCTGTTTTGAACATCATTTCATCTGAGTTCACATTTTCATGACATGAAAGTGCAAAAGTTCCTACTTTTACATCAAATTCATATGCCCAAATGGAGAGAGAGAGAGAGAGAGAGAGAGAGAGAGAGAGAGAGAGAGAGGTGTTATCTGAGCTTGGGGGGTATTTCTTAGCGGCGGATTCTGCCATGAATTTTTTGACGTGCAATAACTTTGGTGTGAGAGGTGATGACATGTTGAAAACTATATCGTTGTACTCAGAATAACACAAAGAAATATGCTTTTATGAGGAAAAGAATATTTTTAGCATTTTTGACAGGTGTGATTTTTCCTCGCTGTAACAGACAGAAAGTAAATCAACCCCCGTACTTTAAGGGTAAGAAAGATAATGACCAATATTAGCATGAATATAACTCTAAGACAACGTATACTCAAGCGTTATGTATGGTCCACATTAACGTATGGCTCTGAGACATGGACGATAAAGAAGAACATGATCAAAAGGTTAGAAGCAGTAGAAATGTGGTTCATGCAAAGAATGCTGAGAATCCCTTGGAGTGCACGGATCACTAATGAAGGATTGAGAAGAGTAGTAATGGAAAAAACACCGGTGAAGAGTATCAGGAGGAGACACCTCAATTTTGTGGGCCATGTACTGAGAGGACATGGACTGTGGGAGAGAATGCTTGTTGGGAGAGTATAAGGAACCAGCGAGAGGAAGACAGAGGGTCAAGTTTATGGACACATTGGTGAAACACGTCAGTGAGGGCTGGACAACTGTGGATCGGGTTAGAGTGGCTCAAAACAGAGGAGGATGGTGTTCCATGGTCGCCGACGTCACGTGACAGGCACCTCGGTAAAGGTAAAGATAAAGGGTTGGGTTAGGTTGGGTTATGCTGGGTTGTTTTGGGTTAGTTTGGGGTTGGGTTGGGTTATGTTGGGTTGTTCTGGGTTAACTTGGGTTGTTTTGGGTTAGGTTGGGTTGGGTTGAGTTGGGTTGGGTTATGATGGGTTGTTTTGGGTTAACTTTGGTTAGGTTGGGTTGGGTTGAGCTGGGTTGTTTTGGGTTAGGTTAATTTCTGTTCAGTTTAGTTAAGTTAGGTTGAGTTCTGTTAGGTTGGGTTGAGTTGCGTTCAGTTCAGTTTACAAAATAGTGAAGGTGACTCAATGTAAACCTATCATTACAGGAAAGTCAAGCCAATGGTCCCTGAATGTTGCCAAGGAGACACACTGCACCACCAAGCCAAGCCAAGCAAGCCACAATGCAACACAAGCCTTCTACAACACCTACAGCCATCAGCAACACCCAGAGTACAAGACAACACCTGGAGTCATGAAGAACAGTTAGGATGGATTAGCAGTTTGGAATGTTTTTCTTTTAAGGACATTTGAAGACAAGTTTGGCATGTTTTAGGGCATTCTAAGACCATTTGGCATGTTTTATGGTATTTTAAGACCATTTGGCATGTTTTAGGGTGAAGATATTGGCCATTAATCTTCTGATGTCTATAAACCTTTTCTAATGTCAATAAAATGGTTTAATGGTACTCAACCTCAAGGTAAAAATGTCTCCAAGTACTGAAGGGGTTAAAATAGTGAAGACTGTGGCCATTAATCTTGTCACCTCCTTAGACCCTTGCTAATGTCAATAAAATGGTCTAATGGTACACAAATGTCAAGGTAAAAATGTGTCCCAGTACTGAAGGGGTTAAAATAGTGAAGACTGTGGCCATTAGTCTTCTGATGTCTATAGATCTTTCCTAATGTTAATAAATTGGTCTAATGGTACACAGATCTCAAGATATCCTAGTATTGAAGGGGATAAAATAGTGAAGACTGTGGCCTTTATTCTTCTGCCCTCTATAAACCTTTCCTAATGTCAATAAAATGGTCTAATGGTACACAAATGTCAAGGTAAAAATTTGTCCCAGTACTGAAGGGGTTAAAATAGTGAAGACTGTGGCCATTAACCTCCTGATGTCTATAAACCTTTCCTAAAGTCAATAAAATGGTCTAATGGTACACAGATCTCAGGGTAAAATGTGTCCCAGTCCTGAAGGGTTTAAAATAGTGAAGACTGTGATCATTAACCTTCTGATGTCTATAAACCTTTCCTAATGTCAATAAAATGGTCTAATGGTATGCAAATCTCAAGGTAAAAATGTGTCCCTGTACTGAAGGGGTTAGAATAGTGAAGATGATGACCATTAATCTTCTGATGTTTATGAACCTTTCCTAATGTCAATAAAATGGTCTAATGGTACACAGATCTCAGGGTAAAAAGGTGTCCCAGTACTGAAGGGGTTAAAGTAGTGAAGACTGTGGCCATTAACCTTGTGACCTTCATAGACCCTTCCTAATGTCAATAAAATGGTCCAATGGTACACAAATGTCAAGGTAAATGTGTCCCAATACTGAAAGGGTTAAGAAAGTGAAGACTGTGTCCATTAACCTTGTGACCTCCATAGACCCTTGCTAATGTCAATGAAATGGTCTAATGGTGCACAAATCTTTAGGTAAAATTGTCCTCCAGTACTGAAAGGGTTAAGATAGTGAAGACTGTGGCCATTAATCTTGTGTCCTCCATAGACCCTTCTTAAAGTGAATAAAATGGTCTAATGGTACACAGATCTCTAGGTAAAATGTGTCCCAGTACTGAAGGGGTTAACATGTCATACTAACCAACCACATTACCCTTACACAGAATAATTATTTATGTTACAACTTTGCCCACTAAGACTAAGTTAACAGTAATTGTAATGGGAGGCACTGCAAGGTTTTCTTCATTTTTCAGAATTCTTATTTATTTATTTATTTTTTCTGTCACCTCCATTACTCCCCAAAAAATTGTTAAGCTGCTCCCAAGGGATGATTCACCCCCAGTTTGGGAACCACTGTCTTGGAAGGCCTCATAAAAATACTGAATTTTTGTGGCAAGGTGCTAGAAATGTGTGTGTGTGTGTGTGTGTGTGTGTGTGTGTGTGTGTGTTGGAAAGTTTTTTTTTGTGTGGGTTTTGAAATAAGTTTGTGTTTTATACTGTGAATTTATATTTATGTGAAGATTTTTTGTGTTTTGAAGTGAGGTGAGGCTGTGTGTGTGTGTGTGTGTGTGTGTGTGTGTGTGTGTGTGTGTGTGTGTGTGTGTGTGTGTGTTTACCTAATTGTATTTACCTAATTGTAACATATGGGAAAAGAGCTATGCTCGTACTGTCCCGTCTCCGTATCTACTAATGTCCAGCTTTTCTTAAAATCATGAATATTCCTTGCGTTGACCACTTCCACGTCTAAACTATTCCATGCTTCCACCCTTCTATGAGGGAAGCTATATTTTTCACATCTCTCCTATAAGTGGCCATTTTAGTTTTTCCCATGCCCTCTCGACATTCTTTCATTCCACATACACAGATCTTCCCTATCCATTTTTCCATGCCAATCATCACTCTGTATATTGCTATCAGGTCTCCCTTTCTCTTCTGTTTTCCAGGGTCGGAAGTTGCATTCTGTTCAGTCTGTCTTCATAAGTCAAATCTCTTAAGTCAGGCACCATTTTGTTGCAGCCCTCTGTACTTTCTCTAGTTTCCTTATGTGTTTCTTTAAGTTCGGAGCCCACTGTATTGTTGCATATTCAAGCCTTGGTCTTATCATTGCAGTAATTATTTTCTTCATCATTTCTTCATCTAAATATACGAACGCCACTCTTATGTTCCTCAATAAGTTCAATACTTCTCCAATTATTTTGTTTATATGTCTCTCTGGCGATAGGTCATTGGTAATTGTCACCCCAAGGTCTTTTTCTTCATGACTGATTTTATGTCTTCATTTCCTATCTTGTACATACTCCTGATTCTTCTTTCACTCTTGCCAAACTCTAATTTCTTGCATTTTGTCGTGTTGAACTCCATTTGCCATGTACAGCTCCATTTCCATATTCAGTCCAAGTCTTCCTGGAGTAGTTCGCAATCTTTGTCACATCTCACTTTTCTTAACAATTTTGCATCGTCTGCAAATAGGCTCACATAACTGGACACCCCATCCACCATGTCATTTATGTAGACCGCGAACATTACTGGTGCCAACACTGATCCCTGTGGAACTCCACTCTCCATCAAGCCCCATTCTGATGGTCTGTCCTTAATTATTGTTCTCATTTCTCTTCCTACCAAAAAGTCTTCCATCCATTTTAGTAAACTGCCATGCACTCCTCCTACCATTTCAAGTTTCCAGATCAGTCTCCGGTGTGGTACCTTATCAAAGGCCTTTTTTAAATCCAGATATATTCCATCAGCCCAACCATCTCTTTCCTGTATTACATCTATCACCCTCGAATAGTAACATATCAGGTTTGTCGTGCATGAACGCCCTTTTCTAAAACCAAATTGACACTCACAAAGTATGTCATTTTTCTCCAAGAAGTCTGTCCATCTATTCTTCACCACCCTCTCACACATCTTAGCTACCACACTTGTAAGTGACACTGGTCTATAGTTCAATGGGTCTCTCTTGTTACCTGATTTATAAATTGGGACAATGTTAGCTCTTTTCCAGTCTTGGGGCACTACACCTTCCCTTAATGAGGCATCAATTACTTCACAAACTTTTTCTGCCAGTTGCTCCTGCATTCTCTTAAAATCCATCCTGATACCCCATCAGGTCCCACAGCTTTTCTCACTTCTAGACTCCCCATCATATTCTTGATCTCCTCCACAGTTACTTGAAACTCCTTCATAATCCCTTTCTGTTCCATTACCAGTGGTTTGTCAAAAGCAGTCTCCTTTGTGAATACCTTCCGAAAGCATCCATTCATAGCCTCTGCCATTTCCTGGGATCCTCACTGCATACTCCATTTACTTCTAAACTTTCAATACTTTCTCTATTTTTGATGTTGTTGTTCACATGTCTGTAAAAAGCCTTGGTTGGTCTTTACATTTATCAATTATATCCTTTTCTTGTTTCTTTCTTTCTTCTCTTCTAATCAACACATATTCATTTCTTGCTCTTTTGTAACTTTCCCACTGCTTAATCCGTCTTTTCCTTCTCCACCTCTTCCATGCATCCTCTTTTCTTGTTCTAGCCTTTTCACATCTATCGTTAAACCAGTCCTGCTTTCCAACTTCTCTATGTTGTCTTATTGGTACAAATTTTTCTCACCTTCTTTGTATAATTTTATAAATTCCTTCCACTTTTCATTTGCTCCTTAGCACTCTTGAATTTCATCCAATTTGTCTCTTGAAAGAATTTCTTTAGGTTTCCAAAATCTGTCTTGGCATAATTCCATCTTCCCACTTTATATTCTTCATTTCTTCTAGATTTCTCTTCATCTATCACCTTGAACTCCAAAACTGCATGATCACTCTTTGCTAAAGGGCACTCCACCCTCATCTCCTCAATGACCATTGGCTCTGTACTAAAGACCAAGTCCAGTCTTGACGATGCTCCCTCTCCTCCAAACCTAGTATCTTCTTTGACCCACTGAGTTAACACATTTTCCATTGCCAGTGTCAATAGTGTATTTCCCATGTTGTCTCTGATCCTTCCATTGACCAGTCCTCCCAACACACCTCTTTACAATTAAAATCTCCCATCATTATAGTTCGTTCACAGCCACCCAACATTTCTTCCAGACATGTTCCTGTATCACTTATCATTTCTTCATATTCCTGTACTGACCATGCATTTGTCTTAGGTGGTACGTACACCACTATGTAGTGCCTCTTTTTCCTTCATTAGTTTCTGCTCTGATCTTTAGCACTTCTGCCTTTCCCATACCTTCTTTCACTTGATCCACCTTTATATCTTTTTTAACCAGCAACATCACTCCTCCTCCCATCTTACCTACTCTATTTCTTTTCCAAACATTATATTTCCTTCTCCAACCATCATCAGGTCTTCTCCTCTCTCAGTTTTGTTTCAGTAAGACCCACAATATCTGGGTTCTTGTCCCTCAAGTAATCGTTGAGTTCTAAAATCCCCGATATCACTCCATTTATGTTGGAATACATTACA
>NC_059265.1:4444813-4459069 GCF_017591435.1 Portunus trituberculatus
GGAGAGGTGAGTGTGTGGGTGTGGGAAAGGTGTCCTCAGGTGTGCTGTGAGTGTGGTGTGTGTAAGTGTGTTTTTGTACGTTTTGTAATGTCAACTATAGCTACCTATGTATAGTGTTTTTTTTTTTTTTTGGTGTGGGTTGGCTAGGGTAAACTTATTGTGGGCGTTTTCCAGGTGTGATTTAAGGGTTGTTTGTGGTGTGTGTGTGTGTGTGTGTGATGCAATATTTTAGGTAATTTTGGTGCGTTTTGGTTAGGTAATGTTTGTCTTGTTTCCTCCACAGGTTACCTCCAGGCTTTTCCTTCAGTAGACTATTTCCTCCATGTTTCCTCCACCTTCCCTCTAATTTTGAGTCTCCTATCTCACTTCTATCATAGTCAAAATAGTACTTTTCTAAATCTCACTTCAAAACCTGACAATTTTTCTCATTTTCCCTCCACCACCTCCTTTTCTTTCCTCCATATCTCCTCCACACACCAAGCTGTGTACTGTGCTGGTGTGTACAGGTGTGGAAAGGTTTCCGCAGGTGTGTGTGTGTGTGTGGTACGTGTGGTGTGTGTGTAAATGTTTTAGTGTAAGCTACTATATATTTTTGGGTGTGTGTTTTTTGCATTTTCCAGTGTTTGCAAAGGGTTGTTTGTGGTTTGTTGGTGTGTGCAGGTGTGGGAATGGTGTGTGCTGGTGTGCTGTGTGTTTGGTGAGTGTCGGTGTGTGAAAGCGTGTTTTCCTTACAATTTTGTCTCATAAACCTCAATTTTTAACTTGTTTTGGCCGGAAAATATTTGTCTTTTTAAAATCCTCCTAATACCACCACCACCACCACCACCACTGTCCAACCACACCCACAACCACCACAAACAACCAACATTACCACATCAGATGCTCACAAAACCACACCATTTCACTACCACCACTAGTACTATTATAACCACCACCACCTCCTCCCAACAGGATCACCAGCCACCACCGGCCGTACTAAAGGAAGTGGCTCTATGTAGGGATGGAACATAGCAACTACACCAGCTGGGACACACCTAGCCAACTGTGAGTATTGAAGGCTGTTTTAGGGTGTTTGAAGACTTTGAGGGTGTTTAAGGCTACTTTAGGGTGTTTTAAGGCTGTCTTAGGGTATTTTTAGGCTGTTTTAGATTGTTTAAGGCTATTTTAGGGTGTTTGAAGAATTTTAGGATGTTTAAGGCAGTTTTAAGCTATTTTAAGGGTGTTTAAGACTGTTTTAGTGTTTTTAGGGTTATTTTAAGGCTATTTAAGGGTGTTTAAGACTGTTTTTTAACTATTTTAGGCTATGTTAGGGTGTTTTAAGGGTGTTTCAAGATATTTACAGTACATGCACACACCATCAGTGCTTCATCTTCTCGCTTTGTGTGTTTTTTATGATTCAGTGACAAAGTGACTAACTGTTTTCAGGGACACTGGGTACGGTGGCTTGGGGAGAGGGACCGTGTGGCCTGAGGGGAGGGGTGGTGGCCGGTGGGCAGTGTGTTACTGACCAGTGTGGTGTAATGGTGTTGTCATTGTCACCCTTGAGGAATTCTGAGGGT
The DNA here is from genome assembly GCF_017591435.1 of Portunus trituberculatus. Lineage (NCBI taxonomy): Eukaryota > Metazoa > Arthropoda > Malacostraca > Decapoda > Portunidae > Portunus > Portunus trituberculatus. Next base: position 4,446,373 of record NC_059265.1, read on the forward strand.
GAGCTGGCTCTATTAGATGAATTACAGAATTCTGAGGACAATGAGAGTCAATCAGAAGGACTCATTAGTGACTCACATGAGGAATATTTGCCAGAAAAGGACAGTGAGGCCAGGAGCTCCCAGGAAGAAAGTGATGGAAGTGGTGAGGATGACAATTAAGGGAGATGGAAAGCATGTATGTTGATTTAGAAGGGTGTATGGTTTTAAATGTGGACATGGAAGCAGCAAGGATAAGAATTAAGGGAGATGGAAAGTATATATGTTGATTTAGAAGAGTGTACAGTTTTAAATGTGGACACAGAAGTGTGGAGGATGACAGTATATAAACGTTTCATGTGACGGGATTCGTCCCAGTAATCAAGATTTTTCCCGGCGTAATTTTAAGTCTCTCGCGCGCTCTCTTGAGGCGGATGGTGAGTAGAAGTATCTGGCATCTTTTACCACACAAGTGTTTCCACAAGAGCTCCTAATTTTAGAGGTAACTGAACTGTTTTCCCGTTTTATGGGCGACACTTGGCAACTCGGTGACGCTGGGTAGAAAGGTCAGTGATAACAGCGAAGGATCGGGTCAGATTGTAAATCACCATGGAGCAAGGCAGAACCCTTTTACTTAGCAGTGGTTCTGAGCTAGAAGAAAGTGACAGTGAATATATAGAAGAAGAAACTGGGGAAAGTGAAGAGACTAGTAGTGAGGACACGGATGTAGAGCATCATTCACCTGCTTTCTCAGGAGAACAGACAGAGAGACAGAGACTCTTACACAGTATAAGTGACAGTGAAGGCAATAATGATGAAGAACAGACTCCAGATAATGTGTCAAGGACACAGAGTGTTTCTAGGAGACGCAGGCATGCGCGTGCTCCTCGCGTTCTGGGGAGACGATCAAGGGGGCGTGGCAGAGGTGGCGCGAGACCCCGACCTGTCTTTCAATGGAGGGAATTCAATGATGATTTTTCCCAGTTATGCCTGATTTATCTGTGTCTCCTGGCATAACAGCTGAATTCCCTCCTGTGCAACACAATTGTGACTATTTCATGGCGTTTCTCAGTGATGCTTTCTTGGACCATATAGTGAGTGAGAGCAACACTTTTCATGATGAAGAAACAGCAGATGATGATGATGTGCCCCATAGCTCTCACGAGAAAGAGTGGAAAAACATCACAAGAAATGAACTGACGTTCATGACGTTCATGAGTCATTCGAGAAAAGCTTTTATGAGTCATTGGAGAAAGCTCTGAGGTAACTCATCTTTGCAGTACATAACAAGGGACAGATATGACAACACATTGAAATACCTTCACTTCTGCAATGTTAAAACTGATGATCCACTCTGGAAAATTAGAGAAAGAGTCCTTTTTCAAGCCATTTCAAAACCTAGTGATAGATGAGTCACTTATGCTTTTCAAGGAAGACACATCATATGTGACACACACACACACACACACACACACACACACACACACACACACACACACACACGTGTCTCAGAAATCAGTGATATACACACACACACACACACACACACACACACACACACACACACACACACACGTGTCTCAGAAATCAGTGATAATATGTCCTTCCTTCCTCCCTCTCTCTCTCTCTCTCTCTCTCTCTCTCTCTCTCTCTCTCTCTCTCTCTCTCTCTCTCTCTCTCTCACACACACAGAGAGAGAGAGAGAGAGAGAGCGCGGCGTCGCTCTCCGGGCTGTTTCCTCTTGACTGGTCACACCGTGCCCGGAGGAGGAAACTTTGATAAGGCAATAACTAAACTCTCAGACGTCATATCGAGCTGGAAAGTACATCATTGTATTCAGAATAACACAGAGAAAATAATTATCAGTATTCAAACTGTGTTCTGACAATTTTTAGGTGTACCATTTTTCCCCGTCATTAGACAGGAAGAAATATTTTAATCCCCGAAAGTTAAGGGTTAAGGGAGATGGAAAGCATAGATGTTGATTTAGAAGGGTGTATGGTTTTAAATGTGGACATGGAAGCAGCAAGGATAAGAATTAAGGGAGATGGAAAGTATATATGTTGATTTAGAAGAGTGTACAGTTTTAAATGTGGACATGGAAGTGTGGAGGATGACAATTAATGGAGATGGAAAGCATGTATGTTGATTTAGAAGAGTGTACAGTTTTAAATGTGGACACAAGTGTGGAGGATGAGAATTAAGAGATGAAAGTATATATGTTGATTTAGAAGAGTGTACAGTTTTAAATGTGGACATGGAAGTGTCGAGGATGAGGATTAAGAGAGATGAAAGTATCTATGTTGATTTAGAAGAGTGTAAGGTTTAAAATGTTGACATGGAAGTGTGGAGGATGACAATTAGGAGAGATAGAAAGCATTTATGTTGATTTAGAAGAGTGTACAGTTTTTAAATGTCAACACAAAAGCAGTGAGGATAAGAATTAAGGGAGATGGAAAACATAGATGTTGACAGTACCTTGGCATGTGACTGGCCATGTGTGCTGAAGGGCAGGAGATCCGCACTTCAAGCAGGAATGCTGGAAAGAATGAAAAAAGAAAAGAAAAGAAAAATTAGGTTGCTTATCAACAATAATGAGATGATGAGTGAATGTATCCAAGATTATTTATAGAAGCCAGTAAATATTGGTACAGAATGAATAACCAACATACTTGAAATGCAAGTTGCAAAATTGATCTCTGCATGTGTCACCAGATCAGTGGTGGGGCAGGTGGGCCATGTTTCTGGCAGGATTGCTGAAAAAAAAGGTGGTTAATCAACAGTAATGAGATACTAATGCATGATAAGTAGACATATCCAAGATCAAATACAGTAAAGCCAGTATATATTGGTACAAAATAATCAACATACTTGAAATGCAAGTTGCAGAATTCATCTCGATACAGGCGACCCGGATTTTGTCGAGCAGCTGGAAGTGGTGGCACTTCTTGTACGAAGTCGTGCTGCTGCTCTTCAAAGTCAGGGTGGCCTGCATCAATAGGAATAGGAATATTCCTGTCTTTACATATATTGTGCAACATAGCACAAACATGCACCATCTTGCACACCTTCAATGGTGGGCTGACCCGGACCTCACTGTGCAAGACATGAAATCGGTGTTTCAGCTGCCCAGTGCCTCTTTGGACAACACTGCGTGTCTGCTTGTGAACCCTGAAAGAAAACATCAATGATAATAACAGCCATCATATACCATTAACCTGTCAATATGATGGGGACAATCAAAATTCTATCCAGGTGTTGTTGTATTAAATTATTTTCATGATTTATTTTTCTTGCTCTACAAACCAATATGTATTAGTAGGAACTGTGGCACTGTCCAAATGAAGTGGTCCCTCCAGTTTTCCTCGTTTCCCAGCTCCACCCTCACAGCTCTCACTCAGCCGACATGACATCTATTGAAAATATGATAACCAAAACATTGAAGTAATGCAGTTCACAACCTGCACAGTGGGACATCTTGCCTCAAACTGAATTCAAATTCATACCGCAAGTCTCAAGGCCACCGTGATTGGTTGAATAAATTATGATTTTTTTTTTTTCATTGGCTGCCAGTTCACTTTCAAACGGAAGTAACCAATCAGCGGAAACAATAGCTCAAACAAAACGAGTCACTAATGTTGGCCCGCACGCTAGCCGCTGCCCTGGGTCGAGCAGCTCTCGCGCCAGTCTGTCTCTGTTCTATTGACTCGGGAGTGAGATCGCCAAAAATACGATTAAATTTTTGAAATTCGGTATCACCATTATAAATAGGTTGCGCCTTATAAATATGGGATTAAAAATACTCGTAATGAGGAGCTCTATCTCATGAGGTGGGTAAAAAACATTTAGTGGAATGTGGTGAAACACTGGAATAATACTGTTTTTTGTATGTTTTTGTAATGTCAACTATAGCTACCTATGTATAGTATTTATTGTTTTTTGGTGTGGGTTGGCTAGGGTAGACTTATTGTGGGTGTTTTCCAGGTGTGATTTAAGGGTTGTTTGTGGAGTGCAGGTGTGTGTGTGTGTGTGTATGTATTTACCTAGTTGTAGTTTTACAGGGCCTGGGCTTTATGCTCGTGTGGTCCCGTCTCCATATCTAGACTTATCTAATTTTTCTTTAAAACTATGTACACTCTTTGCTGACACCACTTCCTCACTCAAACTGTTCCAAGTCTCAACACATCTTTGCGGGAAACTAAATTTTTTAACATCTCTCAGACATCGTCCCTTCCTTAGTTTCTTACTATGCGATCTTGTGCTTCTAAAGTCATATTCTTCTCTCAGGATCAGTTTCTCATTATCCACTTCATCCATTCCGTTAATCAATTTATAAACTTGTATCAGATCCGTCTCTCTCTTCTCTGCTCCAAGGTTGGTAGATCCATTGCCTTTAGTCTCTCCTCATATGCCATCCCTTTAAATTCTGGAACCATTCTTGCAGCCATTTTTGTAGTCTCTCTAATTTTCTTATGTGTTTTTTTTATGGGAGTCCACACAACTCCTGCATATTCCAATCTAGGTTTTATTTTAGTACTTATCAATTTCTTCATCATTTCCTTGTCCATATAGTGAAATGCTACTCCAATATTCCTTAGCAAATTATACGTCTCTCTGAAAATTCTATCAATATGGCTTGTGTGTGTGTGTGTGTGTGTGTGTGTGTGTGTGTGTGTGTTTGTTGCTTGATGCAATATTTTAGGTAATTTTGGTGCGTTTTGGTTAGGTAATGTTTGTCTTGTTTCTTCCATATCTCCCTCCACAGGTCCTCCTGGCTTTTCCTTCAGTAGACTATTTCCTCCATGTTTCCTCCACCTTCCCTCCAATTTTGAGTCTCCTATCTCACTTCTATCATAGTCAAAATAGTACTTTTCTAAATCTCACTTCAAAACCTGACAATTTTTCTCATTTTTCCCTCCACCACCTCCTTTTCTTTCCTCCATATCTCCTCCACACACCAAGCTGTGTACTGTGCTGGTGTGTGCAGGTGTGGAAAGGTTTCTGCAGGTGTGTGTGTGTGTGGTACATGTGGTGTGTGTGTAAATGTGTTGTTTGTTGTGTAAACTATATTTTTGGGTGTGTTTTTTTGCATTTTCCAGTGTTTGCAAAGGGTTGTTTGTGGTTTGCTGGTGTGTGCAGGTGTGGGAATGGTGTGTGCTGGTGTGCTGTGTGTTTGGTGAGTGTGGGGTGTGTGAAAGCATGTTTTTCTTACAATTTTGTCTCATAAACCTCAATTTTTCACTTGATTTAGAAGAGTGTGCAGTTTTAAATGTGGACATAAAAGTGTGGACGATGAGAATTAATGGAGATTGAAAGCATAGGTGCATTTCCATTGTGTTTTAACGGGCTAAAGAAGGCATTATGGGTATCTCCTATCTCAAAGCCCACCAACTATTTGACTGCTAGTGTTCTTATTGATGTAGTGATAATTACTCCTGCAGTGTATCACTTGTGTCACTATGTATCTTGTATTATCACTTCACTTATTCACTTATTCTCTATGTGTCACTGTCAAGCACTTCACTTACTTACCCACTGCTTCAATAACACTCTGAATTTATGGCCTCCGCACACTGAAACACTAAGGTCTCTCTCTCTCTCTCTCTCTCTCTCTCTCTCTCTCTCTCTCTCTCTCTCTCTCTCTCTCTCTCTCTCTCTCTCTCTCTCTCTCTTCTATCCAGTTTTATTTATTTCAGATTGTGTTAAGAATATGGAGAAAGACGGACCAAGGCAAGAAGAGGAGGAGGAGGGAGGAGGAAGAGAAGAAGAAGAAGAAGAAGGAAGAGGTGGAGGAATATGAGAAGAGGAGGAGAAGAAAAGAGAGAAAGAAAAGGTAAAATAATAAACATTGTCATTTCATAAAGTTTGCTATTTCAATTCTCTCTCTCTCTCTCTCTCTCTCTCTCTCTCTCTCTCTCTCTCTCTCTCTCTCTCTCTCTCTCTCTCTCTCTCTCTCTCTCTCTCTCCTCCTTCCTTCCTTCCTCCTCCTCCTCCTCCTCCTCCTCCTCCTCCTCCTCCTCCTCCTCCTCCTCCTCCTCCTCCTCCTCCTCCTCCTCCTCCTCCTCCTCCTCCTCCTCCTCCTCTTCTTCCTTCTTCTTCTTCTTCTTCTTCTTCTCATCCTCCTCCTCCTCCTCCTCCTTCTCTCCTCCTCCTCCTCCTCCTCCTCCTCCTCTTCTTCTTCTTCTTCTTCTTCTTCTTCTTCTTCTTCTTCTTCTTCTTCTTCTTCCTCCTCCTCTCCTCCTCCTCCTCCTCCTCCTCCTCCTCCTCCTCCTCCTCCTCCTCTTCTTCTTCTTCTCTTCTTCTTCTTCTTCTTCTTCTTCTTCCTTCCTCCTCCTCCTCCTCCTCCTCCTCCTCCTCCTCCTCCTCCTCCTCCTCCTCCTCCCTCCTCTCCTCTTCTTCTTCTTCTTCTTCTTCTTCTTCTTCATCCTTCCTCCTCCTCCTCCTCCTCCTCCTCCTCCTCCTCCTCCTCCTCCTCCTCCTCCTCCTCCTCCTCCTCCTCCTCCTCCTTTGCTAATACTATTACTATTAATACTATCCCAGTGTGACCTGTGTGACCTCTGACCTTTTGCCGCAGGACTCCTTGGACTGCAACTTCACTGTGACCCGAGAGGAGGTGGCCACTCAACGCTGAGGTCACACGACTCCCTTTCTTATGCAGGTCAGTGGTGTGGTGTGTGGTGTGGGGAGGTGTGGTTGGGTTAGGTAGGTTGGGTTGGCCTCTCTCTCTCTCTCTCTCTCTCTCTCTCTCTCTCTCTCTCTCTCTCTCTCTCTCTCTCTCTCTCTCTCTCTCTCTCTCTCTCTCTCTCTCTCTCTCTCTCTCTCTCTCTCCTTCTTTCTCCTCTCTCCTCTCCTCCTCCTCCTCCTCCTCCTCCTCCTCCTCCTCCTCCTCCTCCTCCTCCTCCTCTCTCCTCCTCCTCCTCCTCCTCCTCCTCCTCCTCCTCCTCCTCCTCCTCCCTCCTCCTCCTCCTCCTCCTCCTCCTCCTCTTCTTCTTCTTCTTCTTCTTCTTCTTCTTCCTCCTCTCCTCCTCCTCTCCTCCTCCTCCTCCTCCTCCTCCTCCTCCTCCTCCTCCTCCTCCTCCTCCTCCTCCTCCTCCTCCTCCTCTTCCTCTTCTTCTTCTTCTTCTTCTTCTTCTTCTTCCTCCTCCTCCTCCTCCTCCTCCTCCTCCTCCTCCTCCTCCTCCTCCTCCTCCTCCTCCTCCTCCTCTTCTTCTTCTTCTTCTTCTTCTTCTTCTTCTTCTCCTTCTCTCCTCCTCCTCCTCCTCCTCCTCCTCCTCCTCCTCCTCCTCCTCCTCCTCCTCCTCCTCCTCCTATTACTATTAATACTATCCCAGTGTGACCTGTGTGACCTCTGACCTTTGCCGCAGGACTCCTTGGACTGCGACTTCACTGTGACCCGAGAGGAGGTGGCCACTCAACGCTGAGGTCACACGACTCCCTTCTTATGCAGGTCAGTGGTGTGGGTGTGTGGGGAGGTGTGGTTTGGTTAGGTTCTTGGGTTCTCTCTCTTCTTTTTTTCTTTTTCTTTTTTTTTTTTTTTTTTTCTTCTCTCTCCTCCTCCTCTCTCCTCCTCCTCCTCCTCCTCCTCCTCCTCCTCCTCCTCCTCCTCCTCTTCTCCTCTTCTTCTTCTTCTTCTTCTTCTTCTTCTTCTTCTTCTTCTTCTTCTTTCTCCTCCTCCTCCTCTCTCCTCCTCCTCCTCCTCCTCCTCCTCCTCCTCCTCCTCCTCCTCCTCCTCCTCCTCCTCCTCCTCCTCCTCCTCCTCCTCCTCCTCCTCCTCCTCCTCCTCCTCCTCTTCCTCCTCCTTTTCTTCTTCTTCTTCTTCTTCTTCTTCTTCTTCTTCTTCTTCTTCTTCTTCTTCTTCATCCTTCCTCCTCCTCCTCCTCCTCCTCCTCCTCCTCCTCCTCTTCTTCTTCTTCTTCTTCTTCTTCTTCTTCTTCTTCTTCTTCCTTCTTCTTCCTCCTCCTCCTCCTCCTCCTCCTCCTCCTCCTCCTCCTCCTCCTCCTCCTCCTCCTCCTGTGCTATTAATACTATCCCAGTGTGACCTGTGTGACCTCTGACCTTTTGCCGCAGGACTCCTTGGACTGCGACTTCACTGTGACCCGAGAGGAGGTGGCCACTCAACGCTGAGGTCACACGGCTCCCTTCCTTATGCAGGTCAGTGGTGTGGTGTGTGGTGTGGGGAGGTGTGGTTGGGTTAGGTAGGTTGGGTTGGCTTGGGTAAGATTTTGAAGCCATTTTTAGGCAGTTTGGCATGTTTGGAGGGTATTTTTAAACAGTTTGGCATGTTTTAAGGACATTTTTGACAGTTTGGCATGTTTTGAGGTTATTTTGAGACAGTTTGGCATGTTTTGAGGATATTTGAAAACAGTTTGACATGTTTTATGGCCATATTGGCATGTTTTGAGGGGATTTTGAGACTGACATGTTTAGAGGGCATTTTAATACAGATACAGTTTGGAGGGCATATTAAGACAGTTTGGTATGTTTTGAGGACAATTTAAGAGAGTTTGCCAGGTTTTGAGGCCATTTGAAGACAGCTTGGCAGGTTTTGAGGGCATATTAAGACAGCTTGTTATGCTTTGAGGGGAATTTAAGACAGTCTGGCAGGGTTTGAGGACACTGTAAGACAGTTTAGCATGTTTTGATGGCATTTTAAGACAGTTTGGCATGTTTTGAGGGTATTTTGAGTCATTTTGGCATATTTCAGGGCAATTTAAGACAGTGTGGCATGCTTTGAGGGCAATTTAAGAGTTTGGCATATTTTGAGGGTATTTTGAGACAGTTTGACGTATTTTATGGCCATATTGAGACAGTTTGGCATGTATTGAGAGCATTTTGAGACAGTTTGACATGTTTTGAGCGCATTTTAAGACAGTTTCGAGGGCATATTGAGACAGTTTGGTATGTTTTGAGGGTATGTTAGGTCAATTTTGGAGGTTTTTAGGGAAATTGAAGACAGTTTGGCAGATTTGGAGGGCATATTAAGGCAGTTTGTTATGTTTTGAGGGAAATTTGAGACAGTTTAGCTGGTTTTGAGGCCATTTAAAATAATTTGGCATGTTTTGAAGACATTTTAGACAGTTTGGCATGTTCTAAGGGCATATTAAGACAGTTTGACATGTTTTCATGGCATATTAAGAGAGTTTGGCATACTTTGAGTTCAATTTAAGAAAGTTTGGCAGGTTTTAATGGCATCTTTCACACCACTAGTTCTTGCATCTAGCACGCCACATTCTCTCCAGGAACTCTTTCACAGCCTCAATCATCCTTCCATTCATCTCCCCACATAGTCCCAGCAGCACCACCATCCATTCCCTTCCTGTCATCTCCACTCTGTCATGCCCCAGCTCCCTCAGCACCACTTGCATCATCTCATACCTGTCTCTGGCATACTTCACACACTCCAGCACCACATGCTCCACCCTCTCATCCTAGAAGAGTGTACGGTTTAAAATGTGGACATAGAAGTGGCAAGGATGACAGTTAAGGGAGATGGAAAGCATATATGTTGATTTAGAAGAGTCGGCACTGTCCCCAAGAAACCATCCCGCATGCTCGCCTTGATTCCTGGCTCCCACTTCACAGCTCCTCCACCCAGCTGATTTGACGTCACATATATGAAGCCACGCTATTGGTCAGAGAGAGAGAGAATATGAAAATGCATAGAGAGAGAGAGAGAGAGAGAAATGAAATGCATAAGGAGAGGGAGAGAGAAAGAATATGAAAACGAATAAGAGAGAGAGAGAGAGAGAGAGAGAGATATGATAACAGAATATGATAAGGAAAGAGAGAATATGAAAACGAATAAGAGAGAGAGAGAGAGAGAGAGAATATGGTAACGAATAAGGCAGCGTTTCTCAATCTTTTTAGCCTTGCGTAACCCTTCAAATACATGACATGTCTCAAGGAACCCCTACACAAAAACAAAATTATATACCATATATTTCTCTTTTAATGTGATGTCAAATCTGCTGGGTGGAGGAACTGCGAAGGGGGAACCGGGAATCGAGGCGAGCGCATGGGATGGTTTCTCGGGGACAGTGCCGAAGAGTGTATGGTTTTAAATGTGGACATGGAAGTGTGGAGGATGAGAAGTGGCCAGGCAGCCCTGCACTGCATGCTTCCCTCCATACTTTCTCTGTCTTATCTGATCCCTTTCTGACATGTCAAACTGTCTCAAAATGCTCTCAATACATGCCAAACTGTCTCAATATGGCCATAAAATATGTCAAACTGTCTCAAAATACCCTCAAAATATGCCAAACTCTTAAATTGCCCTTAAAGCATGCCATACTGTCTTAAATTGCCCTGAAATATGCCAAACTGTCTCAAAATACCCTCAAAACATGTCAAACTGTCTTAAAATACCCTTAAAAAATGCCAAACTGTCTTAAAATGTCATCAAAACATGTCAAACTGTCTTAAAATACCCTTAAAAAATGCCAAACTGTCTTAAAATGTCATCAAAACATACCAAACTGTCTTACAGTGTCCTCAAACCCTGCCAAACTGTCTTAAATTCCCCTCAAAGCATAACAAACTGTCTTAATATGCCCTCAAAACCTGCCAAGCTGTCTTCAAATGGCCTCAAAACCTGGCAAACTGTCTTAAATTGTCCTCAAAACATACCAAACTGTCTTAATATGCCATCCAAACTGTATCTGTATTAAAATGCCCTCAAAACATGTCAGTCTCAAAATGCCCTCAAAACATGTCAATATGGCCATAAAACATGTCAAACTATTTTCAGATATACTCAAAACATGCCAAACTGTCTCAAAATACCCTCAAAACATGCCAAACTGTCTAAAATGTCACTTCACTTATTCACTTATTCTCTATGTGTCACTGTCAAGCACTTCACTTACTTACCCACTGCTTCAATAACACTCAATTTATGTATGGCCTCCGCACACTGAAACACTAAGGTCTCTCTCTCTCTCTCTCTCTCTCTCTCTCTCTCTCTCTCTCTCTCTCTCTCTCTCTCTCTCTCTCTCTCTCTCTCTCTCTAAATTTAATCCAGTTTTATTTATTTCAGATTGTGTTAAGAATATGGAATAAGACGGACCAAGGCAAGAAGAGGAGGAGGAAGAGAAGAAGAAGAAGAAGAAGAAGGAAGAGGTGGAGGAATATGAGAAGAAGAGGAGGAAGAAGAAAAGAGAGAAAAGAAAAGGTAAAATAATAAATATTGTCATTTCATAAAGTTTTTGCTATTTCAATCTCTCTCTCTCTCTCTCTCTCTCTCTCTCTCTCTCTCTCTCTCTCTCTCTCTCTCTCTCTCTCTCTCTCTCTGATATTAATCCAGTTTTATTTATTTCAGATTGTGTTAAGAATGTGGAGAAAGATAGACCAAGGCAAGAGGAAGAAGAGGAGGAGTAGGAGGAAGAAGGAAGAGGTGGAGGAGGAGAAGGAGGAGGAGGAGGAAGAAAGAAGAGGTGTTGGAAGATGAGAAGAGGAGGAGAAGAAGAAAAGATTAAAAAAGAAAAGGTAAAATAATAAATATTGTCATTTTATAAAGTTTTGTTATCTCTCTCTTCTCTCTCTCTCTCTCTCTCTCTCTCTCTCTCTCTCTCTCTCTCTCTCTCTCTCTCTCTCTCTCTCTCTCTCTCTCTCTCTCTCCTCCTCCTTCCTTCCTTCCTTCCCTTCCTTCCTTCCTTCCTTCCTTCCTTCCTTCCTTCCTTCCTTCCTTCCTTCTTTCTTTCTTCTTTCTTCTTCCTTCTTCCTTCCTTCCTTCCTTCCTTCCTTCCTTCCTTTTCCTCCTCCTCCTCCTCCTCCTCCTCCTCCTCCTCCCCTCCTCCTCCTCCTCCTCCTCCTCCTCCTCCTCCTCCTCCTCCTCCTCCTCCTCCTGTGCTACTACTATTACTATTATTACTATCCCAGTGTGACCTGTGTGACCTCTGACCTTTGCGGCAGGACTCCTTGGACTGTGACCTCACTGTGACCCAAGAGGAGGTGGCCACTCAACGCTGAGGCCACACGGCTCCCTTCCTTATGCAGGTCAGTGGTGTGGTGTGTGGTGTGGTGATGGGTTGGGCTGCGTTAGGTAAGGTTTTGAGGCAGTTTGGCATGTTTGGAGGGTATTTTCAAACAGTTTAGCATGTTTTGAGGGCATTTTAGACAGTTTGGCATGTTTGAGAGCATAGATTGGGTTGGGAGCAATATGGATTTTGAAAGGGTAATGCAATATTTGGCCTGAGGATGGTAACAGAAAGAGCAGTTGAAATGCAAAAAGATGTATACATGTGTTTGGTGGACTTTGAGAAAGCCTTTGAGACGATTAGACAGGAGGAAATGATTGACGTGTTAAAGGAGATTGGATTGGATGGCAAAGATGTAACAATGATAAATAACCTATACTGGGAACTAAAAGCAGCAATAAGAATAAAAAATAAAAACACAGAATGGGTAGAGATACAGAGAGGAGTGTGGCAAGGCTGTGTACTCTCACCAGACACAGAATGGGTAGAGATACAGAGAGGAGTGTGGCAAGGCTGTGTACTCTCACCAGACACAGAATGGGTAGAGATACAGAGAGGAGTGTGGCAAGGCTGTGTACTCTCACCAGACACAGAATGGGTAGAGATACAGAGAGGAGTGTGGCAAGGCTGTGTACTCTCACCAGACACAGAATGGGTAGAGATACAGAGAGGAGTGTGGCAAGGCTGTGTACTCTCACCAGACACAGAATGGGTAGAGATACAGAGAGGAGTGTGGCAAGGCTGTG
>NC_059265.1:4459569-4469569 GCF_017591435.1 Portunus trituberculatus
ACCAACCAAGGCTTTTTACAGACATGTGAACAACAACATCAAAAATAGAGAAAGTATTGAAAGTTTAGAAGTAAATGGAGTATGCAGTGAGGATCCCAGGAAATGGCAGAGGCTATGAATGGATGCTTTCGGAAGGTATTCACAAAGGAGACTGCTTTTGACAAACCACTGGTAATGGAACAGAAAGGGATTATGAAGGAGTTTCAAGTAACTGTGGAGGAGATCAAGAATATGATGGGGAGTCTAGAAGTGAGAAAAGCTGTGGGACCTGATGGGGTATCAGGATGGATTTTAAGAGAATGCAGGAGCAACTGGCAGAAAAAGTTTGTGAAGTAATTGATGCCTCATTAAGGGAAGGTGTAGTGCCCCAAGACTGGAAAAGAGCTAACATTGTCCCAATTTATAAATCAGGTAACAAGAGAGACCCATTGAACTATAGACCAGTGTCACTTACAAGTGTGGTAGCTAAGATGTGTGAGAGGGTGGTGAAGAATAGATGGACAGACTTCTTGGAGAAAAATGACATACTTTGTGAGTGTCAATTTGGTTTTAGAAAAGGGCGTTCATGCACGACAAACCTGATATGTTACTATTCGAGGGTGATAGATGTAATACAGGAAAGAGATGGTTGGGCTGATGGAATATATCTGGATTTAAAAAAGGCCTTTGATAAGGTACCACACCGGAGACTGATCTGGAAACTTGAAATGGTAGGAGGAGTGCATGGCAGTTTACTAAAATGGATGGAAGACTTTTTGGTAGGAAGAGAAATGAGAACAATAATTAAGGACAGACCATCAGAATGGGGCTTGATGGAGAGTGGAGTTCCACAGGGATCAGTGTTGGCACCAGTAATGTTCGCGGTCTACATAAATGACATGGTGGATGGGGTGTCCAGTTATGTGAGCCTATTTGCAGACGATGCAAAATTGTTAAGAAAAGTGAGATGTGACAAAGATTGCGAACTACTCCAGGAAGACTTGGACTGAATATGGAAATGGAGCTGTACATGGCAAATGGAGTTCAACACGACAAAATGCAAGAAATTAGAGTTTGGCAAGAGTGAAAGAAGAATCAGGAGTATGTACAAGATAGGAAATGAAGACATAAAACCAGTCATGAAGAAAAAGACCTTGGGGTGACAATTACCAATGACCTATCGCCAGAGAGACATATAAACAAAATAATTGGAGAAGTATTGAACTTATTGAGGAACATAAGAGTGGCGTTCGTATATTTAGATGAAGAAATGATGAAGAAAATAATTACTGCAATGATAAGACCAAGGCTTGAATATGCAACAATACAGTGGGCTCCGAACTTAAAGAAACACATAAGGAAACTAGAGAAAGTACAGAGGGCTGCAACAAAATGGTGCCTGACTTAAGAGATTTGACTTATGAAGACAGACTGAACAGAATGCAACTTCCGACCCTGGAAAACAGAAGAGAAAGGGAGACCTGATAGCAATATACAGAGTGATGATTGGCATGGAAAAAATGGATAGGGAAGATCTGTGTATGTGGAATGAAAGAATGTCGAGAGGGCATGGGAAAAAACTAAAATGGCCACTTATAGGAGAGATGTGAAAAATATAGCTTCCCTCATAGAAGGGTGGAAGCATGGAATAGTTTAGACGTGGAAGTGGTCAACGCAAGGAATATTCATGATTTTAAGAAAAAGCTGGACATTAGTAGATATGGAGACGGGACAGTACGAGCATAGCTCTTTTCCCATATGTTACAATTAGGTAAATACAACACACACACACACACACACACACACACACACACACACACACACACACACACACACACACACACACAGCCTCACCTCACTTCAAAACACAAAAAATCTTCACATAAATATAAATTCACAGTATAAAACACAAACTTATTTCAAAACCCACACAAAAAAAAACTTTCCAATCACACACACACACACACACACACACATTTCTAGCACCTTGCCACAAAAATTCAGTATTTTTATGAGACCTTCCAAGACAGTGGTTCCCAAACTGGGGGTTAATCATCCCTTGGGAGCAGCTTAACAATTTTTTGGGGAGTAATGGAGGTGACAGAAAAAATAAATAAATAAATAAGAATTCTGAAAATGAAGAAAACCTTGCAGTGCCTCCCATTACAATTACTGTTAACTTAGTCTTAGTGGGCAAAGTTGTAACATAAATAATTATTCTGTGTAAGGGGTAATGTGGTTGGTTAGTATGACATGTTAACCCCTTCAGTACTGGGACACATTTTTACCTAGAGATCTGTGTACCATTAGACCATTTTATTCACTTTAAGAAGGGTCTATGGAGGACACAAGATTAATGGCCACAGTCTTCACTATCTTAACCCTTTCAGTACTGGAGGACAATTTTACCTAAAGATTTGTGCACCATTAGACCATTTCATTGACATTAGCAAGGGTCTATGGAGGTCACAAGGTTAATGGACACAGTCTTCACTTTCTTAACCCTTTCAGTATTGGGACACATTTACCTTGACATTTGTGTACCATTGGACCATTTTATTGACATTAGGAAGGGTCTATGAAGGTCACAAGGTTAATGGCCACAGTCTTCACTACTTTAACCCCTTCAGTACTGGGACACCTTTTTACCCTGAGATCTGTGTACCATTAGACCATTTTATTGACATTAGGAAAGGTTCATAAACATCAGAAGATTAATGGTCATCATCTTCACTATTCTAACCCCTTCAGTACAGGGACACATTTTTACCTTGAGATTTGCATACCATTAGACCATTTTATTGACATTAGGAAAGGTTTATAGACATCAGAAGGTTAATGATCACAGTCTTCACTATTTTAAACCCTTCAGGACTGGGACACATTTTACCCTGAGATCTGTGTACCATTAGACCATTTTATTGACTTTAGGAAAGGTTTATAGACATCAGGAGGTTAATGGCCACAGTCTTCACTATTTTAACCCCTTCAGTACTGGGACAAATTTTTACCTTGACATTTGTGTACCATTAGACCATTTTATTGACATTAGGAAAGGTTTATAGAGGGCAGAAGAATAAAGGCCACAGTCTTCACTATTTTATCCCCTTCAATACTAGGATATCTTGAGATCTGTGTACCATTAGACCAATTTATTAACATTAGGAAAGATCTATAGACATCAGAAGACTAATGGCCACAGTCTTCACTATTTTAACCCCTTCAGTACTGGGACACATTTTTACCTTGACATTTGTGTACCATTAGACCATTTTATTGACATTAGCAAGATTCTAAGGAGGTGACAAGATTAATGGCCACAGTCTTCACTATTTTAACCCCTTCAGTACTTGGAGACATTACCTTGAGGTTGAGTACCATTAAACCATTTTATTGACATTAGAAAAGGTTTATAGACATCAGAAGATTAATGGCCAATATCTTCACCCTAAAACATGCCAAATGGTCTTAAAATACCATAAAACATGCCAAATTGTCTTAGAATGCCCTGAAAAACATGCCAAACTTGTCTTCAAATGTCCTTAAAAGAAAAACATTCCAAACTGCTAATCCATCCTAACTGTTCTTCATGACTCCAGGTGTTGTCTTGTACTCTGGGTGTTGCTGATGGCTGTAGGTGTTGTAGAAGGCTTGTGTTGCATTGTGGCTTGCTTGGCTTGGCTTGGTGGTGCAGTGTGTCTCCTTGGCAACATTCAGGGACCATTGGCTTGACTTTCCTGTAATGATAGGTTTACATTGAGTCACCTTCACTATTTTGTAAACTGAACTGAACGCAACTCAACCCAACCTAACAGAACTCAACCTAACTTAACTAAACTGAACAGAAATTAACCTAACCCAAAACAACCCAGCTCAACCCAACCCAACCCAACCAAAGTTAACCCAAAACAACCCATCATAACCCAACCCAACTCAACCCAACCCAACCTAACCCAAAACAACCCAAGTTAACCCAGAACAACCCAACATAACCCAACCCAACCCCAAACTAACCCAAAACAACCCAGCATAACCCAACCTAACCCAACCCTTTATCTTTACCTTTACCGAGGTGCCTGTCACGTGACGTCGGCGACCATGGAACACCATCCTCCTCTGTTTTGAGCCACTCTAACCCGATCCACAGTTGTCCAGCCCTCACTGACGTGTTTCACCAATGTGTCCATAAACTTGACCCTCTGTCTTCCTCTCGCTGGTTCCTTATACTCTCCCAACAAGCATTCTCTCCCACAGTCCATGTCCTCTCAGTACATGGCCCACAAAATTGAGGTGTCTCCTCCTGATACTCTTCACCGGTGTTTTTTCCATTACTACTCTTCTCAATCCTTCATTAGTGATCCGTGCACTCCAAGGGATTCTCAGCATTCTTTGCATGAACCACATTTCTACTGCTTCTAACCTTTTGATCATGTTCTTCTTTATCGTCCATGTCTCAGAGCCATACGTTAATGTGGACCATACATAACGCTTGAGTATACGTTGTCTTAGAGTTATATTCATGCTAATATTGGTCATTATCTTTCTTACCCTTAAAGTACGGGGGTTGATTTACTTTCTGTCTGTTACAGCGAGGAAAAATCACACCTGTCAAAAATGCTAAAAATATTCTTTTCCTCATAAAAGCATATTTCTTTGTGTTATTCTGAGTACAACGATATAGTTTTCAACATGTCATCACCTCTCACACCAAAGTTATTGCACGTCAAAAAATTCATGGCAGAATCCGCCGCTAAGAAATACCCCCCAAGCTCAGATAACACCATGCTCTCTCTCTCTCTCTCTCTCTCTCTCTCTCTCCATTTGGGCATATGAATTTGATGTAAAAGTAGGAACTTTTGCACTTTCATGTCATGAAAATGTGAACTCAGATGAAATGATGTTCAAAACAGAAAAATAAAATAAACCACATATTACAAATATTGTGGATTTTATAATAATTGGAATGTGGCAACTCTTCTTGGCAATGGGACTGACGTGACTTGGCCGACAAGCACAGTCCTGTAGAGGCAACCATGGGTGACACACACCAGCGCATTGTTCGAGGGAGTATGTGAGGAGGTTTATGAACGTCGCTGTGAGGGTTGGCCTCTGTCTCCCAGATCACTATCAGAATCACTACTGGAGTCTTCACTTTCTTCTGTCTTAATAAAAAAATCACTGTCTTCATTTTCACCACTATCCTCAATGTCATTACCGAGTAAAACTGACATAACATCACTCGGAGTACCGAAACCTAACTCCGGGTCACGGGATTGCTAGATGTTGCCTCAAAATGGGAAAAGATGACCTATGTGAGGGAACATGTCTCCAGGCTCAAAGAGGTGAGTGAGAAAAGATGCCAGAGACTTCCACTTGCCCAAGGACCAACAGTGAGGGGGAGAGATTCAAACGTTTAGCGCCGAAAAATCATGATTCCCGGAACGATCCCTGCTTCTCTGCACGCCACGCTACAATCATCCCAAAACAATCACCGAACGTTAAGGGTTAAACTATCTATGAGTGCTTGCAATTTTACCTCGGAATCTGCCGCTAAAACTGTATCGTCCGCATAATGTATGTTGTTTGTGTTTCTTCCCCCAATGCAAATTCCCTCCATTTCTTCCATCTCCTCCAAACATTTTTGTCCATACAACGAGAACAAGTCTGGTGAGAGTACGCAGCCTTACCACACTCCTCTCTGTATCTCTACCCATTCTGTGTCTGGTGAGAGTACACAGCCTTGCCACACTCCTCTCTGTATCTCTACCCATTCTGTGTCTGGTGAGAGTACACAGCCTTGCCACACTCCTCTCTGTATCTCTACCCATTCTGTGTCTGGTGAGAGTACACAGCCTTGCCACACTCCTCTCTGTATCTCTACCCATTCTGTGTCTGGTGAGAGTACACAGCCTTGCCACACTCCTCTCTGTATCTCTACCCATTCTGTGTCCACTCCTCTCTGTATCTCTACCCATTCTGTGTCTGGTGAGAGTACACAGCCTTGCCACACTCCTCTCTGTATCTCTACCCATTCTGTGTCTGGTGAGAGTACACAGCCTTGCCACACTCCTCTCTGTATCTCTACCCATTCTGTGTCTGGTGAGAGTACACAGCCTTGCCACACTCCTCTCTGTATCTCTACCCATTCTGTGTCTGGTGAGAGTACACAGCCTTGCCACACTCCTCTCTGTATCTCTACCCATTCTGTGTCTGGTGAGAGTACACAGCCTTGCCACACTCCTCTCTGTATCTCTACCCATTCTGTGTTTTTATTTTTTATTCTTATTGCTGCTTTTAGTTCCCAGTATAGGTTATTTATCATTCTTACATCTTTGCCATCCAATCCAATCTCCTTTAACACGTCAATCATTTCCTCCTGTCTAATCGTCTCAAAGGCTTTCTCAAAGTCCACCAAACACATGTATACATCTTTTTGCATTTCAACTGCTCTTTCTGTTACCATCCTCAGGCCAAATATTGCATTACCCTTTCAAAATCCATATTGCTCCCAACCCAATCTATGCTCTCAAACATGCCAAACTGTCTAAAATGCCCTCAAAACATGCTAAACTGTTTGAAAATACCCTCCAAACATGCCAAACTGCCTCAAAACCTTACCTAACGCAGCCCAACCCAACTAACCACACCACACACCACACCACTGACCTGCATAAGGAAGGGAGCCGTGTGGCCTCAGCGTTGAGTGGCCACCTCCTCTTGGGTCACAGTGAGGTCACAGTCCAAGGAGTCCTGCCGCAAAAGGTCAGAGGTCACACAGGTCACACTGGGATAGTAATAATAGTAATAGTAGTAGCACAGGAGGAGGAGGAGGAGGAGGAGGAGGAGGAGGAGGAGGAGGAGGAGGAGGAGGAGGAGGAGGAGGAGGAGGAGGAGAGGAGGAGGAAGGAAGGAAAGAAGGAAAGAAGAAAGAAAGAAAGAAAGAAAGAAAGAAAGGAAGAAAGAAAGAAGGAAGGAAGGAAGGAAGGAAGGAAGGAAGGAAGGAAGGAAGGAAGGAAGGAAGGAAGGAAGAGGAGGAGGAGAGAGAGAGAGAGAGAGAGAGAGAGAGAGAGAGAGAGAGAGAGAGAGAGAGAGAGAGAGAGAGAGAGAGAGAGAGAGAGAGATAACAAAAACTTTATAAAATGACAATATTTATTATTTTACCTTTTCTTTTTTAATCTTTTCTTCTTCTCCTCCTCTTCTCATCTTCCAACACCTCTTCTTTCTTCCTCCTCCTCCTCCTTCTCCTCCTCCACCTCTTCCTTCTTCCTCCTACTCCTCCTCTTCTTCCTCTTGCCTTGGTCTATCTTTCTCCACATTCTTAACACAATCTGAAATAAATAAAACTGGATTAATATCAGAGAGAGAGAGAGAGAGAGAGAGAGAGAGAGAGAGAGAGAGAGAGAGAGAGAGAGAGAGAGAGAGAGAGAGAGAGAGAGAGAGAATTGAAATAGCAAAACTTTATGAAATGACAATATTTATTATTTTACCTTTTCTTTTCTCTCTTTTCTTCTTCTCCTCCTCTTCTTCTCATATTCCTCCACCTCTTCCTTCTTCTTCTTCTTCTTCTTCCTCTTCCTCCTCCTCTTCTTGCCTTGGTCCGTCTTTTTCCATATTCTTAACACAATCTGAAATAAATAAAACTGGATTAAATTTAGAGAGAGAGAGAGAGAGAGAGAGAGAGAGAGAGAGAGAGAGAGAGAGAGAGAGAGAGAGAGAGAGAGAGAGAGAGAGACCTTAGTGTTTCAGTGTGCGGAGGCCATACATAAATTGAGTGTTATTGAAGCAGTGGGTAAGTAAGTGAAGTGCTTGACAGTGACACATAGAGAATAAGTGAATAAGTGAAGTGACATTTTAGACAGTTTGGCATGTTTTGAGGGTATTTTGAGACAGTTTGGCATGTTTTGAGTATATCTGAAAATAGTTTGACATGTTTTATGGCCATATTGACATGTTTTGAGGGCATTTTGAGACTGACATGTTTTGAGGGCATTTTAATACAGATACAGTTTGGATGGCATATTAAGACAGTTTGGTATGTTTTGAGGACAATTTAAGACAGTTTGCCAGGTTTTGAGGCCATTTGAAGACAGCTTGGCAGGTTTTGAGGGCATATTAAGACAGTTTGTTATGCTTTGAGGGGAATTTAAGACAGTTTGGCAGGGTTTGAGGACACTGTAAGACAGTTTGGTATGTTTTGATGACATTTTAAGACAGTTTGGCATTTTTTAAGGGTATTTTAAGACAGTTTGACATGTTTTGATGACATTTTAAGACAGTTTGGCATTTTTTAAGGGTATTTTAAGACAGTTTGACATGTTTTGAGGGTATTTTGAGACAGTTTGGCATATTTCAGGGCAATTTAAGACAGTATGGCATGCTTTAAGGGCAATTTAAGAGTTTGGCATATTTTGAGGGTATTTTGAGACAGTTTGACATATTTTATGGCCATATTGAGACAGTTTGGCATGTATTGAGAGCATTTTGAGACAGTTTGACATGTCAGGAAAGGGATCAGATAAGACAGAGAAAGTATGGAGGGAAGCATGCAGTGCAGGGCTGCCTGGCCACTTCTCATCCTCCACACTTCCATGTCCACATTTAAAACCATACACTCTTCGGCACTGTCCCGAGAAACCATCCCATGCGCTCGCCTCGATTCCCGGTTCCCCTTCGCAGTTCCTCCACCCAGCAGATTTGACATCACATTAAAAGAGAAATATATGGTATATAATTTTGTTTTTGTGTAGGGGTTCCTTGAGACATGTCATGTATTTGAAGGGTTACGCAAGGCTAAAAAGATTGAGAAACGCTGCCTTATTCGTTACCATATTCTCTCTCTCTCTCTCTCCTTCCTTATTCGTTTTCATATTCTCTCTTTCCTTATTTGTTATCATATTCTCTCTCTCTCTCTCTCTCTCTCTCTCTCTCTCCTTATTCGTTTTCATATTCTTTCTCTCTCTCCCTCTCCTTATGCATTTTCATATTCTCTCTCTCTCTCTCTCCTTATGCATTTTCATATTCTCTCTCTCTCTCTCTGACCAATAGCGTGGCTTCATATATGTGACGTCAAATCAGCTGGGTGGATTAGCTGTGAAGTGGGAGCCAGGAATCAAGGCGAGCACGCGGGATGGTTTCTTGGGGACAGTGCCGACTCTTCTAAATCAACATATATGCTTTCCATCTCCCTTAACTGTCATCCTTGCCACTTCTATGTCCACATTTTAAACCGTACACTCTTCTAGGATGAGAGGGTGGAGCATGTGGTGCTGGAGTGTGTGAAGTATGCCAGAGACAGGTATGAGATGATGCAAGTGGTGCTGAGGGAGCTGGGGCATGACAGAGTGGAGATGACAGGAAGGGAATGGATGGTGGTGCTGCTGGGACTATGTGGGGAGATGAATGGAAGGATGATTGAGGCTGTGAAAGAGTTCCTGGAGAGAATGTGGCGTGCTAGATGCAAGAACTAGTGGTGTGAAAGATGCCATTAAAACCTGCCAAACTTTCTTAAATTGAACTCAAAGTATGCCAAACTCTCTTAATATGCCATGAAAACATGTCAAACTGTCTTAATATGCCCTTAGAACATGCCAAACTGTCTAAAATGTCTTCAAAACATGCCAAATTATTTTAAATGGCCTCAAAACCAGCTAAACTGTCTCAAATTTCCCTCAAAACATAACAAACTGCCTTAATATGCCCTCCAAATCTGCCAAACTGTCTTCAATTTCCCTAAAAACCTCCAAAATTGACCTAACATACCCTCAAAACATACCAAACTGTCTCAATATGCCCTCGAAACTGTCTTAAAATGCGCTCAAAACATGTCAAACTGTCTCAAAATGCTCTCAATACATGCCAAACTGTCTCAATATGGCCATAAAATACGTCAAACTGTCTCAAAATACCCTCAAAATATGCCAAACTCTTAAATTGCCCTCAAAGCATGCCACACTGTCTTAAATTGCCCTGAAATATGCCAAAATGACTCAAAATACCCTCAAAACATGCCAAACTGTCTTAA
>NC_059265.1:4472926-4482544 GCF_017591435.1 Portunus trituberculatus
TGGACATAAAAGTGTGGACGATGAGAATTAATGGAGATTGAAAGCATAGGTGCATTTCCATTGTGTTTTAACGGGCTAAAGAAGGCATTATGGGTATCTCCTATCTCAAAGCCCACCAACTATTTGACTGCTAGTGTTCTTATTGATGTAGTGATAATTACTCCTGCAGTGTATCACTTGTGTCACTATGTATCTTGTATTATCATCACTTATTCACTTATTCTCTATGTGTCACTGTCAAGCACTTCACTTACTTACCCACTGCTTCAATAACACTCTGAATTTATGGCCTCCGCACACTGAAACTCTAAGGTATCTCTCTCTCTCTCTCTCTCTCTCTCTCTCTCTCTCTCTCTCTCTCTCTCTCTCTCTCTCTCTCTCTCTCTCTCTCTCTCTCTCTCTCTCTCTCTCTCTCTCTCAGATATTAATCCAGTTTTATTTATTTCAGATTGTGTTAAGAATATGGAGAAAGACGGACCAAGGCAAGAAGAGGAGGAGGAGGAGGAGGAGGAGAGAAGAAGAAGAAGAAGAAGGAAGAGGTGGAGGAATATGAGAAGAGGAGGAAGAAGAAAGAGAGAAAAGAAAAGGTAAAATAATAAACATTGTCATTTCATAAAGTTTTTGCTATTTCAATTCTCTCTCTCTCTCTCTCTCTCTCTCTCTCTCTCTCTCTCTCTCTCTCTCTCTCTCTCTCTCTCTCTCTCTCTCTCTCTCTCTCTCTCCTCTCTCTCTCTCTCCTCCTCCTCCTCCTCCTCCTCCTCCTCCTCTTCTTCTTCTCATCCTTCCTCCTCCTCCTCTCCTCTCCTCCTCCTCCTCCTCCTCCTCCTCCTCCTCCTCCTCCTCCTCCTCCTCCTCCTCCTCCTCCTCCTCCTTCTTCTTCTTCTTCTTCTCTTCTTCTTCCTCATCCTTCCTTTTCCTCCTCCTCCTCCTCCTCCTCCTCCTCCTCCTCCTCCTCCTCCTCCTCCTCCTCCTCCTCCTCCTCCTCCTCTTCCTTCTTCTTCTTCTTCTTCTTCTTCTTCCTCCTCTTCTTCATCATCCTCCTCCTTTTCCTCCTCCTCCTCCTCCTCCTCCTCCTCCTCTCCTCCTCCTCCTCCTCCTCCTCCTTCTTCTCCTCTTCTTCTTCTTCTTCTTCTTCTTCTTCTTTCTTCTTCTTCCTCCTCTCCTCCTCCTCCTCCTCCTCCTCCTCCTCCTCCTCCTCCTCCTCCTCCTCCTCATCCTCTAATACTTTCCTCCTCCTCCTCCTCCTCCTCCTCCTCCTCCTCCTCCTCCTTCTTCTTCTTCCTCTCTTCTTCTTCTTCTTCTTCTTCTTCTTCTTCTTCTTCCTTCTTCTTCTTCTTCTTTCTTCTTCTTCTTCTTCTTTTCTTCTTCTTTTTCTCTCTTCCT
Source organism: Portunus trituberculatus (assembly GCF_017591435.1). Taxonomy (NCBI): domain Eukaryota; kingdom Metazoa; phylum Arthropoda; class Malacostraca; order Decapoda; family Portunidae; genus Portunus; species Portunus trituberculatus. The sequence goes on from NC_059265.1 coordinate 4,474,310, forward strand.
TCTTCTTCTTCTTCTTCTTCTTCTTCTTCTTCTTCTTCTTCTTCTTCTTCTCTCTCCTCTTCTCCTCTCCTCTCCTCCTCCTCCTCCTCCTCCTCCTCCTCCTCCTCCTCCCTCCTCCTCTCCTCCTCCTCCTCCTCCTCCTCCTTCCTCCTCTTCTTCTTCTTCTTCTTCTTCTTCTTCTTCTTCTTCTTCCTCTTTCTTCCTCCTCCTCCCTCCTCCTCCTCCTCTTCTCTTCTCTTCTCTTCTCTTCTTCTTCTTCCTCTTCTTCTTCTTCTTCTTCTCCTCCTCCTCCTTCCTCCTCCTCCTCCTCCTCCTCCTCCTCCTCCTCCTCCTCCTACTATTACTATTAATACTATCCCAGTGTGACCTGTGTGACCTCTGACCTTTTGCCGCAGGACTCCTTGGACTGCAACTTCACTGTGACCCGAGAGGAGGTGGCCACTCAACGCTGAGGTCACACGACTCCCTTTCTTATGCAGGTCAGTGGTGTGGTGTGTGGTGTGCAGAGGTGTGGTTGGGTTAGGTAGGTTGGGTTGGCCTGGGTAAGATTTTGAAGCCATTTTTAGGCAGTTTGGCATGTTTGGAGGGTATTTTTAAACAGTTTGGCATGTTTTAAGGACATTTTTGACAGTTTGGCATGTTTTGAGGGTATTTTGAGACAGTTTGGCATGTTTTGAGGATATTTGAAAACAGTTTGACATGTTTTATGGCCATATTGGCATGTTTTGAGGGGATTTTGAGACTGACATGTTTAGAGGGCATTTTAATACAGATACAGTTTGGAGGGCATATTAAGACAGTTTGGTATGTTTTGAGGACAATTTAAGAGAGTTTGCCAGGTTTTGAGGCCATTTGAAGACAGCTTGGCAGGTTTTGAGGGCACATTAAGACAGCTTGTTATGCTTTGAGGGGAATTTAAGACAGTCTGGCAGGGTTTGAGGACACTGTAAGACAGTTTAGCATGTTTTGATGGCATTTTAAGACAGTTTGGCATTGTAAGGGTATTTTAAGACAGTTTGGCATGTTTTGAGGGTATTTTGAGTCATTTTGGCATATTTCAGGGCAATTTAAGACAGTGGCATGCTTTGAGGGCAATTTAAGAGTTTGGCATATTTTGAGGGTATTTTGAGACAGTTTGACGTATTTTATGGCCATATTGAGACAGTTTGGCATGTATTGAGAGCATTTTGAGACAGTTTGACATGTTTTGAGCGCATTTTAAGACAGTTTCGAGGGCATATTGAGACAGTTTGGTATGTTTTGAGGGTATGTTAGGTCAATTTTGGAGGTTTTTAGGGAAATTGAAGACAGTTTGGCAGATTTGGAGGGCATATTAAGGCAGTTTGTTATGTTTTGAGGGAAATTTGAGACAGTTTAGCTGGTTTTGAGGCCATTTTAAAATAGTTTGGCATGTTTTGAAGACATTTTAGACAGTTTGGCATGTTTAAGGGCATATTAAGACAGTTTGACATGTTTTCATGGCATATTAAGAGAGTTTGGCAGATTTTGAGTTCAATTTAAGAAAGTTTGGCAGGTTTTAATGGCATCTTTCACACCACTAGTTCTTGCATCTAGCACGCCACATTCTCTCCAGGAACTCTTTCACAGCCTCAATCATCCTTCCATTCATCTCCCCACATAGTCCCAGCAGCACCACCATCCATTCCCTTCCTGTCATCTCCACTCTGTCATGCCCCAGCTCCCTCAGCACCACTTGCATCATCTCATACCTGTCTCTGGCATACTTCACACACTCCAGCACCACATGCTCCACCCTCTCATCCTAGAAGAGTGTACGGTTTAAAATGTGGACATAGAAGTGGCAAGGATGACAGTTAAGGGAGATGGAAAGCATATATGTTGATTTAGAAGAGTCGGCACTGTCCCCAAGAAACCATCCCGCGTGCTCGCCTTGATTCCTGGCTCCCACGCATAAGGAGAGGAGAGAGAGAAAGAATATGAAAACGAATAAGGAGAGAGAGAGAGAGAATATGATAACAACTAAGGAAAGAGAGAATATGAAAACGAATAAGGAAGAGAGAGAGAGAGAGAGAGAGAGAGAGAATATGGTAACGAATAAGGCAGCGTTTCTCAATCTTTTTAGCCTTGCGTAACCCTTCAAATACATGACATGTCTCAAGGAACCCCTACACAAAAACAAAATTATATACCATATATTTCTCTTTTAATGTGATGTCAAATCTGCTGGGTGGAGGAACTGCGAAGGGGGAGCCGGGAATCGAGGCGAGCGCATGGGATGGTTTCTCGGGGACAGTGCCGAAGAGTGTATGGTTTTAAATGTGGACATGGAAGTGTGGAGGATGAGAAGTGGCCAGGCAGCCCTGCACTGCATGCTTCCCTCCATACTTTCTCTGTCTTATCTGATCCCTTTCCTGACATGTCAAACTGTCTCAAAATGCTCTCAATACATGCCAAACTGTCTCAATATGGCCATAAAATATGTCAAACTGTCTCAAAATACCCTCAAAATATGCCAAACTCTTAAATTGCCCTTAAAGTATGCCATACTGTCTTAAATTGCCCTGAAATATGCCAAACTGTCTCAAAATACCCTCAAAACATGTCAAACTGTCTTAAAATACCCTTAAAAAATGCCAAACTGTCTTAAAATGTCATCAAAACATACCAAACTGTCTTACAGTGTCCTCAAACCCTGCCAAACTGTCTTAAATTCCCCTCAAAGCATAACAAACTGTCTTAATATGCCCTCAAAACCTGCCAAGTTGTCTTCAAATGGCCTCAAAACCTGGCAAACTGTCTTAAATTGTCCTTAAAACATACTAAACTGTCTTAATATGCCATCCAAACTGTATCTGTATTAAAATGCCCTCAAAACATGTCAGTCTCAAAATACCCTCAAAACATGTCAATATGGCCATAAAACATGTCAAACTATTTTCAGATATACTCAAAACATGCCAAACTGTCTCAAAATACCCTCAAAACATGCCAAACTGTCTAAAATGTCACTTCACTTATTCACTTATTCTCTATGTGTCACTGTCAAGCACTTCACTTACTTACCCACTGCTTCAATAACACTCAATTTATGTATGGCCTCCGCACACTGAAACACTAAGGTCTCTCTCTCTCTCTCTCTCTCTCTCTCTCTCTCTCTCTCTCTCTCTCTCTCTCTCTCTCTCTCTCTCTCTCTCTCTCTCTCTCTCTCTCTAAATTTAATCCAGTTTTATTTATTTCAGATTGTGTTAAGAATATGGAAAAAGACGGACCAAGGCAAGAAGAGGAGGAGGAAGAGGAAGAGGAAGAAGAAGAAGAAGAAGAAGGAAGATGTGGAGGAATATGAGAAGAAGAGGAGGAGAAGAAGAAAAGAGAGAAAAAGAAAAGGTAAAATAATAAATATTGTCATTTCATAAAGTTTTGCTATTTCAATCTCTCTCTCTCTCTCTCTCTCTCTCTCTCTCTCTCTCTCTCTCTCTCTCTCTCTCTCTCTCTGATATTAATCCAGTTTTATTTATTTCAGATTGTGTTAAGAATGTGGAGAAAGATAGACCAAGGCAAGAGGAAGAAGAGGAGGAGTAGGAGGAAGAAGGAAGAGGTGGAGGAGGAGGAAGAAAGAAGAGGTGTTGGAAGATGAGAAGAGGAGGAGAAGAAGAAAAGATTAAAAAAGAAAAGGTAAAATAATAAATATTGTCATTTTATAAAGTTTTTGTTATCTCTCTCTCTCTCTCTCTCTCTCTCTCTCTCTCTCTCTCTCTCTCTCTCTCTCTCTCTCTCTCTCTCTCTCTCTCTCTCTCCTTCCTCCCTCCCTCCCCCTTCCTTCCTTCCTTCCTTCCTTCCTTCCTTCCTTCCTTCCTTCCTTCCTTCCTTCCTTCTTTCTTTCTTTCTTTCTTTCTTTCTTTCTTTCTTTCTTTCTTTCTTTCCTTCCTTCCTTCCTTCCTTCCTTCCTTCCTTCCTTCCTTCCTTCCTTCCTTCCTTCCTTCCTCCTCCCTCCTCCCTCCTCCTCCTCCTCCTCCTCCTCCTCCTCCTCCTCCTCCTCCTCCTCCTCCTCCTCCTCCTCCTCCTCCTCCTGTGCTACTACTATTACTATTATTACTATCCCAGTGTGACCTGTGTGACCTCTGACCTTTTGCGGCAGGACTCCCTTGGACTGTGACCTCACTGTGACCCAAGAGGAGGTGGCCACTCAACGCTGAGGCCACACGGCTCCCTTCCTTATGCAGGTCAGTGGTGTGGTGTGTGGTGTGGTTAGTTGGGTTGGGCTGCGTTAGGTAAGGTTTTGAGGCAGTTTGGCATGTTTGGAGGGTATTTTCAAACAGTTTAGCATGTTTTGAGGGCATTTTAGACAGTTTGGCATGTTTGAGAGCATAGATTGGGTTGGGAGCAATATGGATTTTGAAAGGGTAATGCAATATTTGGCCTGAGGATGGTAACAGAAAGAGCAGTTGAAATGCAAAAAGATGTATACATGTGTTTGGTGGACTTTGAGAAAGCCTTTGAGACGATTAGACAGGAGGAAATGATTGACGTGTTAAAGGAGATTGGATTGGATGGCAAAGATGTAACAATGATAAATAACCTATACTGGGAACTAAAAGCAGCAATAAGAATAAAAAATAAAAACACAGAATGGGTAGAGATACAGAGAGGAGTGTGGCAAGGCTGTGTACTCTCACCAGACACAGAATGGGTTGAGATACAGAGAGGAGTGTGGTAAGGCTGTGTACTATCACCAGACTTGTTCTCGTTGTATGGACAAAAATGTTTGGAGGAGATGGAAGAAATGGAGGGAATTTGCATTGGGGGAAGAAACACAAACAACATACGTTATGCGGACGATACAGTTTTAGCGGCAGATTCCGAGGTAAAATTGCAAGCACTCATAGATAGTTTAACCCTTAACGTTCGGTGATTGTTTCGGGATGATTGTAGCGTGGCGTGCAGAGAAGCAGGGATCGTTCCGGGAATCATGATTTTTCGGCGCTAAACGTTTGAATCTCTCCCCCTCACTGTTGGTCCTTGGGCAAGTGGAAGTCTCTGGCATCTTTTCTCACTCACCTCTTTGAGCCTGGAGACATATGTTCCCTCACATAGGTCATCTTTTCCCATTTTGAGGCAACATCTAGCAATCCCGTGACCCGGAGTTAGGTTTCGGTACTCCGAGTGATGTTATGTCAGTTTTACTCGGTAATGACATTGAGGATAGTGGTGAAAATGAAGACAGTGATTTTTTTATTAAGACAGAAGAAAGTGAAGACTCCAGTAGTGATTCTGATAGTGATCTGGGAGACAGAGGCCAACCCTCACAGCGACGTTCATAAACCTCCTCACATACTCCCCTCGAACAATGCGCTGGTGTGTGTCACCCATGGTTGCCTCTACAGGACTGTGCTTGTCGGCCAAGTCACGTCAGTCCCATTGCCAAGAAGAGTTGCCACATTCCAATTATTATAAAAATCCACAATATTTGTAATATGTGGTTTATTTTTATTTTTCTGTTTTGAACATCATTTCATCTGAGTTCACATTTTCATGACATGAAAGTGCAAAAGTTCCTACTTTTACATCAAATTCATATGCCCAAATGGAGAGAGAGAGAGAGAGAGAGAGAGAGAGAGAGAGAGAGAGAGAGCATGGTGTTATCTGAGCTTGGGGGGTATTTCTTAGCGGCGGATTCTGCCATGAATTTTTTGACGTGCAATAACTTTGGTGTGAGAGGTGATGACATGTTGAAAACTATATTGTTGTACTCAGAATAACACAAAGAAATATGCTTTTATGAGGAAAAGAATATTTTTAGCATTTTTGACAGGTGTGATTTTTCCTCGCTGTAACAGACAGAAAGTAAATCAACCCCCCGTACTTTAAGGGGTAAGAAAGATAATGACCAATATTAGCATGAATATAACTCTAAGAAAACGTATACTCAAGCGTTATGTATGATCCACATTAACGTATGGCTCTGAGACATGGACGATAAAGAAGAACATGATCAAAAGGTTAGAAGCAGTAGAAATGTGGTTCATGCAAAGAATGCTGAGAATCCCTTGGAGTGCACGGATCACTAATGAAGGATTGAGAAGAGTAGTAATGGAAAAAACACCGGTGAAGAGTATCAGGAGGAGACACCTCAATTTTGTGGGCCATGTACTGAGAGGACATGGACTGTGGGAGAGAATGCTTGTTGGGGAGAGTATAAGGAACCAGCGAGAGGAAGACAGAGGGTCAAGTTTATGGACACATTGGTGAAACACGTCAGTGAGGGCTGGACAACTGTGGATCGGTTTGGAGTGGCTCAAAACAGAGGAGGATGATGTTCCATGGTCGCCGACGTCACGTGACAGGCACCTCGGTAAGGGTAAAGATAAAGGGTTGGGTTGGGTTAGCTTGGGTTGTGCTGGGTTGTTTTGGGTTAGTTTGGGGTTGGGTTGGGTTATGTTGGGTTGTTCTGGGTTAACTTGGGTTGTTTTGGGCTTGGGTTAGGTTGAGTTAGGTTGGGTTATGCTGGGTTGTTCTGGGTTAACTGGTTGTTTTTTGGGTTGGGTTGAGTTGGGTTGGGTTATGATGGGTTGTTTTGGGTTAACTTTGGTTGGGTTGGGTTGGGTTGAGCTGGGTTGGGTTGGGTTAGGTTAATTTCTGTTCAGTTTAGTTAAGTTAGGTTGAGTTCTGTTAGGTTTGGTTGAGTTGCGTTCAGTTCAGTTTACAAAATAGTGAAGGTGACTCAATGTAAACCTATCATTACAGGAAAGTCAAGCCAATAGACACACTGCACCACCAAGCAAGCCAAGACAAGCCACAATGCAACACAAGCCTTCTACAACGCCTACAGCCATCAGCAACACCCAGAGTACAAGACAACACCTGGAGTCATGAAGAACAGTTAGGATGGATAAGCAGTTTGGAATGTTATTTTTTTAAGGACATTTTAAGACAAGTTTGGCATGTTTTTCAGGGCATTCTAAGAGAGTTTGGCATGTTTTATGGTATTTTAAGACCATTTGGCATGTTTTTATGGTGAAGATATTGGCCATTAATCTTCTGATGTCTATAAACCTTTCCTAATGTCAATAAAATGGTCTAATGGTACTCAAATCTCAAGGTAAAAATGTCTTCTAGTACTGAAGGGGTTAAAATAGTGAAGACTGTGGCCATTAATCTTGACACCTCCATAGACCCTTGCTGATGTCAATAAAATGGTCTAATGGTACACAAATGTCAAGGTAAAAATGTGTCCCAGTACTGAAGGGGTTAAAATAGTGAAGACTGTGGCCATTAGTCTTCTGATGTCTATAGATCTTTCCTAATGTCAATAAAATGGTCTAATGGTACACAGATCTCAAGATGTCCCAGTATTGAAGGGGATAAAATAGTGAAGACTGTGGCCATTATTCTTCTGCCCTCTATAAACCTTTCCTAATGTCAATAAAATGGTCTAATGGTACACAAATGTCAAGGTAAAAATGTGTCCCAGTACTGAAGGGGTTAAAATAGTGAAGACTGTGGCCATTAACCTTCTTATGTCTATAAACCTTTCCTAATGTCAATAAAATGGTCTAATGGTACACAGATCTCAGGGTAAAAATGTGTCCCAGTCCTGAAGGGTTTAAAATAGTGAAGACTGTGGCCATTATTCTTCTGCCCTTTATAAACCTTTCCTAAAGTCAATAAAATGGTCTAATGGTACACAGATCTCAGGGTAAAAAGGTATCCCAGTACTGAAGGGGTTAAAATAGTGAAGACTGACCATTAACCTTCTGATGTCTATAAACCTTTCCTAATGTCAATAAAATGGTCTAATGGTACACAAATCTGAGGATAAAAAGGTGTCCCAGTACTGAAGGGGTTAAAATAGTGAAGACTGTGGCCATTAACCTCGTGACCTTCATAGCCCCTTCCTAATGGTAATAAAATGGTCCAATGGTACACAAATGTCAAGGTAAAAATGTGTCCCAATACTGAAAGGGTTAAGAAAGTGAAGACGTGTCCATTAACCTTGTGACCTCCATAGACCCTTGCTAATGTCAATGATATGGTCTAATGGTGCACAAATTTTGAGGTATAATTGTCCCAGTACTGAAAGGGTTAAGATAGTGAAGACTGTGGCCTTTAATCTTGTGCCCTCCATAGACCCTTCTTAAAGTGAATAAAATGGTCTAATGGTACACAGATCTCTAGGTAAAATGTGTCCCAGTACTGAAGGGTTAACAAGTCACACTAACCTACCACATACCCCTTACACAGAATAATTATTTATGT
>NC_059265.1:4483044-4489278 GCF_017591435.1 Portunus trituberculatus
CAAATTCCTCCATTTCTTCCATCTCCTCCAAACATTTTTGTCCATACAACGAGAACAAGTCTGGTGAGAGTACGCAGCCTTACCACACTCCTCTCTGTATCTCTACCCATTCTGTGTCTGGTGAGAGTACACAGCCTTGCCACACTCCTCTCTGTATCTCTACCCATTCTGTGTCTGGTGAGAGTACACAGCCTTGCCACACTCCTCTCTGTATCTCTACCCATTCTGTGTCTGGTGAGAGTACACAGCCTTGCCACACTCCTCTCTGTATCTCTACCCATTCTGTGTTTTTATTTTTTATTCTTATTGCTGCTTTTAGTTCCCAGTATAGGTTATTTATCATTGTTACATCTTTGCCATCCAATCCAATCTCCTTTAACACGTCAATCATTTCCTCCTGTCTAATCGTCTCAAAGGCTTTCTCAAAGTCCACCAAACACATGTATACATCTTTTTGCATTTCAACTGCTCTTTCTGTTACCATCCTCAGGCCAAATATTGCATTACCCTTTCAAAATCCATATTGCTCCCAACCCAATCTATGCTCTCAAACATGCCAAACTGTCTAAAATGCCCTCAAAACATGCTAAACTGTTTGAAAATACCCTCCAAACATGCCAAACTGCCTCAAAACCTTACCTAACGCAGCCCAACCCAACTAACCACACCACACACCACACCACTGACCTGCATAAGGAAGGGAGCCGTGTGGCCTCAGCGTTGAGTGGCCACCTCCTCTTGGGTCACAGTGAGGTCACAGTCCAAGGAGTCCTGCAAAGGTCAGAGGTCACACAGGTCACACTGGGATAGTAATAATAGTAATAGTAGTAGCACAGGAGGAGGAGGAGGAGGAGGAGGAGGAGGAGGAGGAGGAGGAGGAGGAGGAGGAGGAGGAGGAGGAGGAGGAGGAGGGGAGGAAGGAGGGAAGGAAGGAAGGAAGGAAGGAAGGAAGGAAGGAAGGAAGGAAGGAAGGAAGGAAGGAAGGAAGGAAGGAAGGAAGGAAGGAAGGGAGAGAGAGAGAGAGAGAGAGAGAGAGAGAGAGAGAGAGAGAGAGAGAGAGAGAGAGAGAGAGAGAGAGAGAGAGAGAGAAATAACAAAAACTTTATAAAATGACAATATTTATTATTTTACCTTTTCTTTTTTAATCTTTTCTTCTTCTCCTCCTCTTCTCATCTTCCAACACCTCTTCTTTCTTCCTCCTCCTCCTCCTTCTCCTCCTCCACCTCTTCCTTCTTCCTCCTACTCCTCCTCTTCTTCCTCTTGCCTTGGTCTATCTTTCTCCACATTCTTAACACAATCTGAAATAAATAAAACTGGATTAATATCAGAGAGAGAGAGAGAGAGAGAGAGAGAGAGAGAGAGAGAGAGAGAGAGAGAGAGAGAGAGAGAGAGAGAGAGAATTGAAATAGCAAAAACTTTATGAAATGACAATATTTATTATTTTACCTTTTCTTTTTCTCTCTTTTCTTCTCCTCCTCTTCTTCTCATATTCCTCTTCCTTCTTCTTCTTCTTCTTCTTCCTCTTCCTCTTCCTCTTCTTGCCTTGGTCCGTCTTATTCCATATTCTTAACACAATCTGAAATAAATAAAACTGGATTAAATTTAGAGAGAGAGAGAGAGAGAGAGAGAGAGAGAGAGAGAGAGAGAGAGAGAGAGAGAGAGAGAGAGAGAGAGAGAGAGAGAGAGAGAGACCTTAGTGTTTCAGTGTGCGGAGGCCATACATAAATTGAGTGTTATTGAAGCAGTGGGTAAGTAAGTGAAGTGCTTGACAGTGACACATAGAGAATAAGTGAATAAGTGAAGTGACATTTTAGACAGTTTGGCATGTTTTGAGGGTATTTTGAGACAGTTTGGCATGTTTTGAGTATATCTGAAAATAGTTTGACATGTTTTATGGCCATATTGACATGTTTTGAGGGCATTTTGAGACTGACATGTTTTGAGGGCATTTTAATACAGATACAGTTTGGATGGCATATTAAGACAGTTTGGTATGTTTTGAGGACAATTTAAGACAGTTTGCCAGGTTTTGAGGCCATTTGAAGACAGCTTGGCAGGTTTTGAGGGCATATTAAGACAGTTTGTTATGCTTTGAGGGGAATTTAAGACAGTTTGGCAGGGTTTGAGGACACTGTAACATTTTAAGACAGTTTGGCATTTTTTAAGGGTATTTTAAGACAGTTTGACATGTTTTGATGACATTTTAAGACAGTTTGGCATTTTTTAAGGGTATTTTAAGACAGTTTGACATGTTTTGAGGGTATTTTGAGACAGTTTGGCATATTTCAGGGCAATTTAAGACAGTATGGCATGCTTTGGCAATTTAAGAGTTTGGCATATTTTGAGGGTATTTTGAGACAGTTTGACATATTTTATGGCCATATTGAGACAGTTTGGCATGTATTGAGAGCATTTTGAGACAGTTTGACATGTCAGGAAAGGGATCAGATAAGACAGAGAAAGTATGGAGGGAAGCATGCAGTGCAGGGCTGCCTGGCCACTTCTCATCCTCCACACTTCCATGTCCACATTTAAAACCATACACTCTTCGGCACTGTCCCCGAGAAACCATCCCATGCGCTCGCCTCGATTCCCGGTTCCCCCTTCGCAGTTCCTCCACCCAGCAGATTTGACATCACATTAAAAGAGAAATATATGGTATATAATTTTGTTTTTGTGTAGGGGTTCCTTGAGACATGTCATGTATTTGAAGGGTTACGCAAGGCTAAAAAGATTGAGAAACGCTGCCTTATTCGTTACCATATTCTCTCTCTCTCTCTCTCTCTCTCTCCTTCCTTATTCGTTTTCATATTCTCTCTTTCCTTATTTGTTATCATTCTCTCTCTCTCTCCTTATTCGTTTTCATATTCTTTCTCTCTCTCCCTCTCCTTATGCATTTCATATTCTCTCTCTCTCTCTCTCCTTATGCATTTTCATATCTCTCTCTCTGACCAATAGCGTGGCTTCATATATGTGACGTCAAATCAGCTGGGTGGATTAGCTGTGAAGTGGGAGCCAGGAATCAAGGCGAGCATGCGGGATGGTTTCTTGGGGACAGTGCCGACTCTTCTAAATCAACATATATGCTTTCCATCTCCTTAACTGTCATCCTTGCCACTTCTATGTCCACATTTTAAACCGTACACTCTTCTAGGATGAGAGGGTGGAGCATGTGGTGCTGGAGTGTGTGAAGTATGCCAGAGACAGGTATGAGATGATGCAAGTGGTGCTGAGGGAGCTGGGGCATGACAGAGTGGAGATGACAGGAAGGGAATGGATGGTGGTGCTGCTGGGACTATGTGGGGAGATGAATGGAAGGATGATTGAGGCTGTGAAAGAGTTCCTGGAGAGAATGTGGCGTGCTAGATGCAAGAACTAGTGGTGTGAAAGATGCCATTAAAACCTGCCAAACTTTCTTAAATTGAACTCAAAGTATGCCAAACTCTCTTAATATGCCATGAAAACATGTCAAACTGTCTTAATATGCCCTTAGAACATGCCAAACTGTCTAAAAATGTCTTCAAAACATGCCAAATTATTTTAAAATGGCCTCAAAACCAGCTAAACTGTCTCAAATTTCCCTCAAAACATAACAAACTGCCTTAATATGCCCTCCAAATCTGCCAAACTGTCTTCAATTTCCCTAAAAACCTCCAAAATTGACCTAACATACCCTCAAAACATACCAAACTGTCTCAATATGCCCTCGAAACTGTCTTAAAATGCGCTCAAAACATGTCAAACTGTCTCAAAATGCTCTCAATACATGCCAAACTGTCTCAATATGGCCATAAAATACGTCAAACTGTCTCAAAATACCCTCAAAATATGCCAAACTCTTAAATTGCCCTCAAAGCATGCCACACTGTCTTAAATTGCCCTGAAATATGCCAAAATGACTCAAAATACCCTCAAAACATGCCAAACTGTCTTAAAATGCCATCAAAACATGCTAAAGCTGTCTTACAGTGTCCTCAAACCCTGCCAAACTGTCTTAAATTGCCCTCAAAGTATAAAAATCAAAATCCTCAAAACATGCCAATATGGCCATAAAACATGTCAAACTGTTTTCAAATATCCTCAAAACATGCCAAACTGTCTCAAAATACCCTCAAAACATGCTAAACTGTCTAAAATGCCAAACTGTTTAAAAATACCCTCCAAACATGCCAAACTGCCTAAAAATGGCTTCAAAATCTTACCCAGGCCAACCCAACCTGCCTAACCCAACCACACCTCCCCACACCATACACCACACCACTGACCTGCATAAGGAAGGGAGCCGTGTGACCTCAGCGTTGAGTGGCCACCTCCTCTCGGGTCACAGTGAAGTCGCAGTCCAAGGAGTCCTGCGGCAAAAGGTCAGAGGTCACACAGGTCACACTGGGATAGTATTAATAGTAATAGGAGGAGGAGGAGGAGGAGGAGGAGGAGGAGGAGGAGAGGAGGTTAAAATGTCCTCAAAACCTGATAAACTATCTTAACCCTTCTTGGCTTACGGTGATCGTACATATATGATAAAATTGTTCCGTCCAGAGAGACGGCGATCGTATCGGTAATCATGATTTTCCTGTTTGACATTTGAAGATTGGCGCGGGGCTGTGTCATTATTTCTTGGCATTACTCAATAATGAATTACTGGATCATATAGTGACTGAAACCAACTGATATTTCTGATATTTCAAAAATTACCCGTGAGTAGGGAACGGAAAATAAATTCGTCCACCGTAAGCCAAGGGTTAAAATGTCCTCAAAACATGAGAGAGAGAGAGAGAGAGAGAGAGAGAGAGAGAGAGAGAGAGAGAGAGAGAGAGAGAGAGAGAGACCTTAGTGTTTCAGTGTGAGGCCATAAATTCAGAGTGTTATTGAAGCAGTGGGTCTTAAAATGACATCAGAACCTGCCAAATTGTCTTAAAAATGCCATCAAAACCTGCCAAACTTTCTTAAATTGCACTCAAAATCTGCCAAACTCTCTTAATATGCCCTGAAAACATGTCAAACTGTCTTAATATGCCCTTAGAACATGCCAAACTGTCTTAAAATGTCTTCAAAATATGACAAACTATTTTAACATGGCCTCAAAACCAGCTAAACTGTCTCAAATTTCCCTCAAAACATAACAAACTACCTTAATATGCCCTCCAAATCTGCCAAACTGTCTTCAATTTCCCTAAAAACCTCCAAAATTGTCTTAATATACACTCAAAACCAAACTGTCTCAATATGCCCTCCAAAATGTCTTAAAATGCCCTCAAAACATGTCAAACTGTCTCAAAATGCTCTCAAAACATGCCAAACTGTCTCAATATGGCCATAAAATATGTCAAACTTCTCAAAATAACCTGAAAAAAGGGAAGGAGGAAATGCAAAAAACTTGGAGGAGGAGGAGGAAAGGGACAGAAAGAGGATCCTTCAGACAAAGAAATCATGTCAAACTGTCAAACTGTAAATTGCCCTGAAATATGTCAAACTGTCTTAAATACCCTTAAAAATGCTTCAAAATCTTACCCAGCCCAACCCAACCACACCTCCCACACCACACACCACACCACTGACCTGCATAAGGAAGGGAGTCGTGACCTCAGCATTGAGTGGCCACCTCCTCTCGGGTCACAGTGAAGTCCCAGTCCAAGGAGTCCTGCAGCAAAGGTCAGAGGTCACACAGGTCACACTGGGATAGTAATAATAGTAATAGTATTAGAGGAGGAGGAGGAGGAGGAGGAGGAGGAGGAGGAGGAGGAGGAGGAGGAGGAGGAGGAGGAGGAGGAGGAGGAGGAGGAGGAGGAGGAGGAGGAGGAGGAGGAGAGGAGGAGGAGGAGGAGGAGGAAGGAGGAGGAGGAGGAGAGGAGGAGGAAGGAGGAAGAGGAGGAGGAGGAGAGGAGAGGAGAGAGAGAGAGAGAGAGAGAGAGAGAAGAGAGAGAGAGAGAGAGAAATAAAAGAGAGAGAGAGAGAGAGAGAGAGAGAAGAGAAATAGCAAAACTTTATGAAATGACAATGTTTATTATTTTACCTTTTCTTTTCTCCTCCTCTTCTCATATTCCTCCACCTCTTCCTTCTTCTTCTTCTTCTTCTTCCTGTTCCTGTTCCTCCCTCTCCCTCCTCCTCTTGCTCGGTCTTTCTCCACATTCTTAACACAATCTGAAATAAACAAAACTGGATTAGAGGATTAGAGAGAGAGAGAGAGAGAGAGAGAGAGAGAGAGAGAGAGAGAGAGAGAGAGAGAGAGAGAGAGAG
>NC_059265.1:4492278-4495383 GCF_017591435.1 Portunus trituberculatus
CACACACACACACACACACACACACACACACACACACACATATATTGATAGAATTTTCAGAGAGACGTATAATTTGCTAAGGAATATTGGAGTAGCATTTCACTATATGGACAAGGAAATGATGAAGAAATTGATAAGTACTAAAATAAAACCTAGATTGGAATATGCAGGAGTTGTGGGACTCCCATAAAAAAACACAAAGAAAATTAGAGAGACTACAAAAATGGCTGCAAGAATGGTTCCAGAATTTAAAGGGATGGCATATGAGGAGAGACTAAAGGCAATGGATCTACCAACCTTGGAGCAGAGAAGAGAGAGAGGATCTGATACAAGTTTATAAATTGATTAACGGAATGGATGAAGTGGATAATGAGAAACTGATCCTGAGAGAAGAATATGACTTTAGAAGCACAAGATCGCATAGTAAGAAACTAAGGAAGGGACGATGTCTGAGAGATGTTAAAAAATTTAGTTTCCCGCAAAGATGTGTTGAGACTTGGAACAGTTTGAGTGAGGAAGTGGTGTCAGCAAAGAGTGTACATAGTTTTAAAGAAAAATTAGATAAGTCTAGATATGGAGACGGGACCACACGAGCATAAAGCCCAGGCCCTGTAAAACTACAACTAGGTAAATACATACACACACACACACACACCTGCACTCCACAAACAACCCTTAAATCACACCTGGAAAACACCCACAATAAGTCTACCCTAGCCAACCCACACCAAAAAAAAATAAACACTATACATAGGTAGCTATAGTTGACATTACAAAAACATACAAAAAACGATATTATTCCAGTGTTTCACCACATTCCACTATTGTGAGTCACTAATGAGTCCTTCTGATTGACTCTCATTGTCCTCAGAATCCTGTAATTCATCTAATAGAGCCAGCTCACCTCAGAATCCTCAAGGGTGACAATGACAACACCATTACACCACACTGGTCAGTAACACACTGCCCACCGGCCACCACCCTCCCTCAGGCCACACGGTCCCTCCCCCCAAGCCACCGTACCCAGTGTCCCTGAAAACAGTTAGTCACTTTGTCACTGAATCATAAAAAACACACAAAGCGAGTAGATGAAGCACTGATGGAGCGATGGTGTGTGCATGTACTGTAAATATCTTGAAACACCCTTAAAACACCCTAACATAGCCTAAAATAGTTAAAACAGTCTTAAACACCCTTAAATAGCCTTAAAATAACCCTAAAACACTAAAACAGTCTTAAACACCCTTAAAATAGCTTAAAACTGCCTTAAACATCCTAAAATTCTTCAAACACCCTAAAATAGCCTTAAACAATCTAAAACAGCCTAAAAATACCCTAAGACAGCCTTAAAACACCCTAAAGTAGCCTTAAACACCCTCAAAGTCTTCAAACACCCTAAAACAGCCTTCAATACTCACAGTTGGCTAGGTGTGTCCCAGCTGGTGTAGTTGCTATGTTCCATCCCTACATAGAGCCACTTCCTTTAGTACGGCCGGTGGTGGCTGGTGATCCTGTTGGGAGGAGGTGGTGGTGGTTATAATAGTACTAGTGGTGGTAGTGAAATGGTGTGGTTTTGTGAGCATCTGATGTGGTAATGTTGGTTGTTTGTGGTGGTTGTGGGTGTGGTTGGACAGTGGTGGTGGTGGTGGTGGTGGTATTAGGAGGATTTTAAAAAGACAAATATTTTCCGGCCAAAACAAGTTAAAAATTGAGGTTTATGAGACAAAATTGTAAGGAAAAACACGCTTTCACACACCCGACACTCACCAAACACACAGCACACCAGCACACACCATTCCCACACCTGCACACACCAACAAACCACAAACAACCCTTTGCAAACACTGGAAAATGCAAAAAACACACACCCAAAAATATATAGTAGCTTACACTAAAACATTTACACACACACCACACGTACACACACACACACACCTGCAAAACCTTTCCACACCTGCACACACCAGCACAGTACACAGCTTGGTGTGTGGAGGAGATATGGAGGAAAGAAAAGGAGGTGGTGGAGGGAAAAATGAGAAAAATTGTCAGGTTTTGAAGTGAGATTTAGAAAAGTACTATTTTGACTATGATAGAAGTGAGATAGGAGACTCAAAATTAGAGGGAAGGTGGAGGAAACATGGAGGAAATAGTCTACTGAAGGAAAAGCCTGGAGGTAACCTGTGGAGAGAGATATGGAGGAAACAAGACAAACATTACCTAACCAAAACGCACCAAAATTACCTAAAATATTGCATCACACACACACACACACACTCCACAAACAACCCTTAAATCACACCTGGAAAACGCCCACAATAAGTTTACCCTAGCCAACCAACACCAAAAAAAAATAAACACTATACATAGGTAGCTATAGTTGACATTACAAAACGTACAAAAACACACTTACACACACACACACTCACAGCACACCTGAGGACACCTTTCCACACACACACACTCACCTCTCCTCTGGAACTTGGTGAGTGGAGTATTTGTGGAGTTTTGCCGCAGAGAGGAGACATGCAGCAAGTCAACAGCAGCGGCTCTCCAAGAACCCATTGTGACATTGTGGCAAGCCATGGTGCACCTCTGGAATAGTGGTAGTTGTTGTAGTAGTGGTAGTGGTGGTAGTAATAGTATAAATGAGGCGTGACAAGGCGTAGGAAAGGGTGAAGGACACTGCCTACCACACTATAACACCACCATATCTCACTAACCACTTCAACTATCAAACTATCACGCATATGGGAGGTGTATGGATCCACAAACTATCTACGGAGGCAATATGGGGGCGTGACAAGGCGTAGTAAATAAGAAAAACTGAAAATAGTTAACACAGAGAGGGCCGATGTGGAAGGCAGGATGGCGGACACTGCCTAACACAAGAACACCACCATATCTCAGTAACCGCTTCAACTATCAAACTATCCCGCGCATGGGAGGTGTATGGGTGCATAAGCTATCTATGGAGGCAATATGGGGGCGTGACAATGCGTAGGAGGGCAGGAATGACCACCGCAAATATGAGGCAACAAAACCCAAAAGTTTGCTTATAAAGACGCACTTATTTTCACTTTACCAGACTTTTTCACCTTAATTGGC
>NC_059265.1:4495883-4502586 GCF_017591435.1 Portunus trituberculatus
GCCCAGTGTGTGTGTGTGTGTGTGTGTGTGTGTGTGTGTGTGTGTGTGTGTGTTCTGTCTCTCTCCCTGTCTGTCTATTGTTGCGCTGCTCACTGCATTGTACACACTGGCTCAGGCGTTGCCAGGCTGCTCCACGCCGAACGGCCACTGTATGACACATACTTGCATTGCATTTTTCTGCATCCAGCGTTTATTTATCATGCTTATCACAAATGCATAGAGATAACATCATCATGCATGTTAGAATGAAAAAAAAAAAAACCTGTTAGATCATGCTTATGAGTGGCGGTGGTCTCTGTAGCGGGGTCCACACTTGTGGTGGAGGTGACTGGTGAGCTGCGGTGTCTGGCAGAGATCCTGTCGAAGTTAGCACAAAACGTTAACTGACCACTAATGATGTAAGAGAGTGTTTGTTGGCATTGTAGGAAAGAAAACGACAAGTTTACTGTACTTCACGACAAACTAATCAAATCTGGCCGCGCCTTCATTAAGAAAATTCCATGTCCACTTTTGTGGACACCCGCTTTAACACCGCACGTTCCGCTGACTCCCCACTCCTTAGAGAGA
Source organism: Portunus trituberculatus (assembly GCF_017591435.1). Lineage (NCBI taxonomy): Eukaryota > Metazoa > Arthropoda > Malacostraca > Decapoda > Portunidae > Portunus > Portunus trituberculatus. Next base: position 4,496,451 of record NC_059265.1, read on the forward strand.
GAGAGAGAGAGAGAGAGAGAGAGAGAGAGAGAGAGAGAGAGAGAGAGAGAGATAAGGGTGTTTACTAGAAGTGTCAGGTGGCGGCGTGTAACTGTTACAAAGACTGTCGTCTGTCTCCATCTTGTCATGGTGATTGATGCACTACATAAAGCAGAGTTCAGTGTAATTATCTTCCAGCAGTCCACCTCGCCATGCCCTCTTGTGTGTGTGTGTGTGTGTGTGTGTGTGTGTGTGTGTGTGTGTGTGTGTACATATGTCTGCGTGCGTGTGCGTGGGGGTATACGTACGCACGTGTGTGTGTGTTTTCGTGTGTGTGTTTCACGGTTTGATGTGCTGCAGTTTCTGACGAGACAGCCAGACGTAACCCTACGGAACGAGCTCAGAGCTCGTTATTTCCGATCTTCGGATAGGCCTGAGACCAGGCACACACCACACACCGGAACAACAAGGTCACAACTCCTCGATTTACATCCCGTACCTATTCACTATTTGTGTGTTTAATATATTTGTGTTTAATTCACCTCTGTCGCCTACTGGTCACCCAGCCAGTCTTCCCCATTAGGCTTGATTCACACCATACTGCCAGGCATCTGCCAGGAACGTGCCATGCCTGGGACAGTCCAGTATTGTTCAATGTATTCCTATGTAAGCATTCACACTGGCTGCCACACGCCCTGCCAGTCCCGTCCTGTCCCTGATCTCGGCAAAGATATCTGACGGACGGACTAACACGTGCCTGGCATAGTGTGAACTAGCAACGGTCCCGGTTCAGTCGCGTCCCAGACGTCTAGAGAAAGGTTGTGTGTCTCACTCATTGCTTCAATTTTGTCACGGTGAACTATACACAATGCAGTGGGATCATTCAAAAGGTAAATAAACAATTGAATAAAGAATGAAAGTTTATTCATGAGTAACAGAATTTTACTAGAGATGCTTATAATGAAAGTTTTGATAATAATATATCCGTTAGTGATGCAATATCCTGTGCATCTACTCTGGTAGAGCGTCAACAGCCTTTCTTACTTTCGGTTGAATGACGTACACATGTTGAACAACAGTTAAAATAATAACCTATGACAAATGATCCTAATGACCTGACAAATTTCTGACCCTAATTTGGTGTTCATGAAGATGAAACAATTATAAAATGTTTTAATAGAAACGTTTATTTTATTAATTTTCTTTACTTTTTTTGTTTACATAACTCAAATAAAATGAAATATTTTCATGCTCTGTATTTTTATCCTCATACATACCTCATACATACAGCTAGCTTTTCCTTGGAGTGATTGCTCTCTGGTGTATTTTCTCTTTTAGTTCATGGTGAATTTTTGCCAGAATTTCTTCAAACGTTCCAATACTCATCCTAAAATAATTGAAGAATTTACATTCATCAATTAGTCGTGGATATAACGTGTAATTCTCCTTCACTTTTTCTGCTCTCCAGAATTGATGAACCCACATTTGTCGTTTGTTTCTTTCTTTTTCTTCATCGTCTAAAGCAACCGCAATAGCTATTAAATCGAGGTAGAAAATCACACATCCTTCACCAGCAGTTACTTGAGAGGAACTGATGCGAGCACCAGGTGCCAGGCCGAACATGTGAACACACAAGGCACACGTTCCGTGCCTGGCACGTTCCTGGCAGATGCCTGGCAGTATGGTGTGAATCAAGCCTTAAGGAGCGAGCTCAGAGCTCATAGACCGATCTTCGGGTAGGACTGAGACCACGCCACACTCCACACACCGGGAAAGCGAGGCCACAACTCCTCCAGTTACATCCCGTACCTATTTACTGCTAGGTGAACACACCCCACACATTAAGAGGCTTGCCCAGTGTGTGTGTGTGTGTGTGTGTGTGTGTGTGTGTGTGTGTGTGTGTGTGTGTGTGTGTGTGTGTGGTTTGCGTGTGTGTGTGAATGTAAGTGTGTACATATGTCTGCGTGCGTGTGCGTGGGGTATACGTACGCACGTGTGTGTGTTTTCGTGTGTGTGTTTCACGGTTTGATCTGCTGCAGTTTCTGACGAGACAGCCAGACGTAACCCTACGGAACGAGCTCAGAGCTCATTATTTCCGATCTTGGGATAGGCCTGAGACCAGGCACACACCACACTGGGACAACAAGGTCACAACTCCTCGATTTACATCCCGTACCTACTCACTGCTAGGTGAACAGGGGCTACACGTGAAAGGAGACACCCAAATATCTCCACCACGGCCTTGGTATACAGGCCTGAGGGATCAGATGTGACGTCAGCACAACTAGGCCTTCGCCGCGCCGCTCTGCTCATCTCTTTTCCCAGAAATGTTCTATCATTTCTGTTTTTATCGATGATCTATCTTTTGTCTTACAATATAAACGTATGATGATGATATTTTGCATTATTTTACCTGAACCATATATTTTACTTAGATTTTTTTATTAATTTCAAAATTTTTAGTACAGTCAGCTAAATAATAGCATAAACCCTATACACCAACACCTGTGCTGATAACGTTTATATATATATATATATATATATATATATATATATATATATATATATATATATATATATATATATATATATATATATATATATACACATCCTTTAGACCAGCAAGTTAAAACACACCCTTTAGACCAGCAAGCTAAAAACATCCCCTTTAGACCAGCAAGATAAACATCCCCTTTAGACCAGCAAGATAAACATCCCCTTTAGACCAGCAAGATAAACATACCCTTTAGACCAACAAGATAAACATCCCTTTAGACCAGCAAGATAAACATACCCTTTAGACCAGCAAGATAAACATCCCTTTAGACCAGCAAGATAAACATTCCCTTTAGACCAGCAAGATAAACATACCCTTTAGACCAGCAAGATAAACATACCCTTTAGACCAGCAAGATAAACATACCCTTTAGACCAGCAAGATAAAAACATCCCTTTAGACCAGCAAGATAAACATACCCTTTAGACCAGCAAGATAAACATATCCTTGCACCACACTGACTGCCCGCCGCTGTTCACTAAAGTCGGGCAAGCCTGTGTCTCCGTGTTCTGCCCTGGATATAGGAGTAAAGGAAATTGTGGTTTTTGTTGTTGTTCTTGTTTTTCTGTTAAGATTTGTTTGCTCTCTCTCTCTCTCTCTCTCTCTCTCTCTCTCTCTCTCTCTCTCTCTCTCTCTCTCTCTCTCTCTCTCTCTCTCTCTCTCTCTCTCTCTCTCTCTCTCTCTCTCTCTCTTAGCTAGTGTAGTATAGTGGTGTTCACTACATGTGTGTGTGTGTGTGTGTGTGTTTGTGTGTGTCTAGGGATGATATTGGTCACTTGGGTGTCTGTAATGTGTTTTGGGTGAGCTTTTTATATTTTGAGGTGTTGCAGGGTGTTTTGGGTTAGTTTTGAGTGATTTAAGTTGTTTGTGTGTGTGTCAGTTGTGTATGGTGTGTTTTGTGGTGTGGTGTCAGTATTGGTGCATACTGTGTGCTTGTAGTGAATTGTAAGTGCGTTTATTGGTACTATGAGGTTTTTCATGTTGGCAGTATCCAAGGGATTTGACAAAGCTAGTTTCAATGATTTCAAATTGTTGACCATTATAACAGGTTCGGCAGTGTTCCAAATTGATATGGACAGTAAACTGAACAATTGTTTTGGTATTATGGGTTTGGTACGGCAGTTTTCCTCCTTAGGTCTACAGAGCCACTCACGCAAACCCGATCCACCTTGGCTCTCCTTAACATACCATCCTTATCGTTACATCATCCACAATTCCTTCCCCAACCCTGTGTACTACAAGACAACAGGCATTGAGGAGGACGCCATTTCAATATTGTTCCATCTCTTGTTCCAGGATTCAGTACTACTAACGCCAAAGAAGTGAGGCAAGTTTTTGGAGTGAGCGTGCATGACATACAACAGACACCAGACTGCTACTACTGCCGGTGTTGCCAAAGGAACAAGAGGAGGAAAAAAGGAAGAGAAAGAAGAAAAGGGTGATTCTTGGAGACGTACCAATAAAGTTCTGAAGGTTGGCCACAGATCTTCATCACTGGTGTAGTGTATTTCATTGACCATTTGTAGATTGGGTTGATAAATTTGTAGAATTTGTAGACAGTTGTAGATATGTAGCGGGTATGTTTTTTGCAATGCCTTATCTACACCAGCAGAAAACGGTAATATTTAGAAGTTATGCATAGCATTGTAATAGGAGTGTACGGTGTACATATGTATATAGTATTTAAGGAAGGAGAGTGTAGACTAAGAGAGGAAGGTAACCTCTTGGGTCACGATTCCTCTGCTCATCACTCATCATTCCTGTTGTGAAGCACAAAGGTATTGTTACGTGTTTCCCGAGATGATGTTTTGTGAGTCTTTCAATGCAATACTTAATTTAAGTGTCTGGCCAGTGTCTTGTAACGTGGTGCAGTTTTTGTTACTTGTATTTATTTTTCATACCTACTGATATGACGATATCTTGTGAATGATACTCCTATATATTTCTAATGGCAACACAATATCTCTTGATATAATAAAATGCATAATGTATCGATGTGGAGCGCCGCCCACTTTTATGTGTGTGTGTGTGTGTAAGTGTGTGTGTGTGTTTGTGTGTGATTCTCCTCTCCTCTCCTCTCCTCCTCTCTCCTCTCTCTCTCTCTCTCTCTCTCTCTCTCGTGTCGTCTGGTCTGGTCTGGTCTCCTTGCTGTGTCTCGTCTTGTTGCCACAGCGTCTGAGGTGATATGATGCTACAATATAGTGGCATGGAAATACTAGTAGTATTGTGTAAACTGACACACTGCCGTTCATGATGGCGAAGGTGGGCAGGTGTGGGTGTTGGCGGTGCTGGTGGAGATATCTACATGCTTGTGTGTAGATAGATAGATACATAAGCTGGTAATTTGTTAGGTTCATTCATACGTAAATTGACAACAGTTCGATGGTGTATACACTGCTATAACAATAAACTTATCAATCAATCAAGTAAACATCAATGAGATTTAAAAGGCGAGTGATGAGTGTGGGGAACAGCGGGGAGGGGAGGTGGAGAGGAGACGAGGAGGCTCCTGAGACAAGTTTGGTGTGCGTCACTGACAGGGATAAACTCTCCGTGTCAAGGCCCCATCACACCAGAGGCGGTCCTTACTACGCGCAGCAGGTTCTCAACACGTTCATAAAATTTTTGAGGACGTAGTGGAGACGTGATGGAATTGCGAAATCCCTCCACTGCTACGTATCTACCAAGCCTTTACTGCGTACGTCCCTTGATATCGCTACGATATCATTGTGTCCAATCGGGTTTAACTACGGTCATAACACGCATGTGATCAGGCTCCCGCCACGCTCACTAAGTTCCCGCCATGCTCACTGGGTTCTTACCACGTGCCCAACCAGCGCGCAATACGCTCACGTGACGCAAGCAGGAAGTGCTGCTTCCTGTCACTTCAGTTCTCGCCTCTCTCATCAGTGGTTCTCCAGCTCTTACATCATTATATTCATTATCCTCATAACGTCATGCTGCCCAAATTAACTTCAAACTTTCCATCAGTCTGTGGTAATGACCAAACTGGAGCGACTTTTCAAGGTGGAGCTGGTGACGTAGAATATTTTCATTTGGCAACTGACCACCACCACCACCACCACTGACCAGACGTCCATTTCATCACCAGACACGAGACCTGGAGTGGGGGGAGAGAGAGAGAAAATGTTGTGCTCTGATAAGATATTCTTATTTTTCCTCTTTCTTCTATTCTTTCCTGTCCTCTTTCTCACTCACTTATTCACTCACTCACTCACTCACTCTGAATCCTGTCCTCCACTACCACCACTACCACCATCAGTTCATTCCTCCACCACGGACACAAACACGTCTTGAAGGAATGTTAGTCCGCCGCCCAGAGTCACCTTGGCTGTCTGGCCACCCATGAGTGCCGCGGGACCAGGAGCGGTGGAGGGCGGCGGTCGGGTTGCGGTGTAACACTGTGTATGAATATTGTTTGTGTTTTAATTAAGGCGTGTACACACTTGTTGCATTTCCACGTATCGGATCACCGTTGCGTAGCAGTGTTGACAGGATAGTGCTTCACCGTTGCGTGTCAAAATATGACACAAAGTTACGCAACTTGATGATTTTTGGAGGCGTATTCAAAAATGTAAA
>NC_059265.1:4503086-4505586 GCF_017591435.1 Portunus trituberculatus
CTTTCTCTTCCTTTTTTTTCCTCCTCTTGTTCCTTTGGCAACACCGGCAGTAGTACTCGTAGCAGTCTGGTGTCTGTTGTATGTCATGCACGCTCACTCCAAAAACTTGCCTCACTTCTTTGGCGTTAGTAGTACTGAATCCTGGAACAAGAGATGGAACAATATTGAAATGGCGTCCTCCTCAATGCCTGTTGTCTTGTAGTACACAGGGTTGGGGAAGGAATTGTGGATGATGTAACGATAAGGATGGTATGTTAAGGAGAGCCAAGGTGGATCGGGTTTGCGTGAGTGGCTCTGTAGACCTAAGGAGGAAAACTGCCGTACCAAACCCATAATACCAAAACAATTGTTCAGTTTACTGTCCATATCAATTTGGAACACTGCCGAACCTGTTATAATTGTCAACAATTTGAAATCATTGAAACTAGCTTTGTCAAATCCCCTTGGATACTGCCAGCATGAAAAACCTCATAGTACCAATAAACGCACTTACAATTCACTACAAGCACACAGTATGCACCAATACTGACACCACACCACAAAACACACCATACACAACTGACACACACACAAACAACTTAAATCACTCAAAACTAACCCAAAACACCCTGCAACACCTCAAAATATAAAAAGCTCACCCAAAACACATTACAGACACCCAAGTGACCAATATCATCCCTAGACACACACAAACACACACACACACACACACACACACACACACACACATGTAGTGAACACCACTATACTACACTAGCTAAGAGAGAGAGAGAGAGAGAGAGAGAGAGAGAGAGAGAGAGAGAGAGAGAGAGAGAGAGAGAGAGAGAGAGAGAGAGAGAGAGAGAGAGAGAGAGAGAGAGAGAGAGAGAGAGAGAGAGAGAGAGAGAGAGAGAGAGAGAGAGAGAGAGAGAGAGAGAGAGCAAACAAATCTTAACAGAAAAACAAGAACAACAACACCAAAAACCACAATTTCCTTTACTCCTATATCCAGGGCAGAACACGGAGACACAGGCTTGCCCGACTTTAGTGAACAGCGGCGGGCAGTCAGTGTGGTGCAAGGTGTAGGTAATCTGCGCCGTGAATTGACCGCCCACAGCCTCCGCCACGTCCACCTCATTCTGCCTGTCGTCACCTGGGAACGAAGCGGGTAATCAATGATAAAGGACACTTGTTATAAGGGCCCACTGACACTGAGCTAGCCTGTTGAGGGCCTCAAAACATACTCAAAAATCCTTGTATAGGCCCAATTCACTCTTACACACACCACGACAAACCACACATACCCAAACCCTCTTAAAATCTCAATAACATTCCAGAACACACTAAGAAAACACAGAACAGGTTAAAATACCTCCAAACTCACTAGAAACACCCAATATTTAATGAAATATCCCCCACACACACCCAAAAGACCACTAACTCCACCCCACCACTTATAACACTCATAATAATACCAAATCCCACTCAGAACACCAACCAATCCTCAAAGTTCTCCCAAACCACACTCAAAACATACTAATACACTTACCTAAATATTACACCTTGGCTTCTTCTACTATTCCACCTTTATTTCTCATTTTTTCTTCATTCTTCTCCATTATTACTCCTTCTTCTTCCTCCTCCTCCTTCCATCCACACGTCTGAGCCTAGAAACACATCAAAACACTAGATATTAGGCAAAATATTTAGGAAAAGGAGGGTGACTTAAGTATTGTAGCTTTGCTGCTGCTCCTCTTCCTCCTCCATTTCTCCTCTCTTCCTCTTTATCCTCCTTTATTTCAACTTTCTTCCTTTTTCTGCTACAATTATCTAAACATCTGAGCCTAGAAACCCACGAAAACACGTAGAAATCACTAGATATTAGGCAAAATATCGACGAACTGTGGATTTGGAAAATTGGCGCCAGCCACTACCTGGGTGGGCTGTGGTCATCCGAGAGAGAACGGGAACGGGGCTGACTCGGCTAAATTACGTAAATCATTTCATTTCAAAATTGACTTTTACAAAATACGAGGCCACGGCCAAATGCTTGTTATTTTATGACGTGATAAATACTTAAACTAATTTTCAAAATATCAAAATATCTCCAGCTTAACTGGTTTTTAAAAAAGGTCTAAATTAAGTACGTTAAAAGTACAAAACATTTTAACCCATAAATCTCTTAAAACGTCCTGTAAAGTCAAGCCATTTTCACTTGGCGTGTATTTTATCACATTTCAGGGAGTCTGAGCTTTCTTTTAGGGCATTCTACAGCGTGCTAGACCGAGAAGCAGAAACGTGAGCAAATAAAATAAAGAAAAATAAGAGCTTTTTACAACAGCACCAAACACCATTTCAAAGTCCACATATTTCACTCAATAGATTGATTTCACACTTAAAAGAGGACAGGCACTCTTTTGCTACCATAAAGGCCCACTTATACCTTGAAATGAAAAAGCTCAAAACTCCAAGTGGGAAATTTTGAGCGTTAAAAAGCCTTTAACATACGCCATAAAACACC
>NC_059265.1:4510586-4534901 GCF_017591435.1 Portunus trituberculatus
CAATGGCGTCCTTGGAAAACAAACAAATAATATTAATGATAATATCTGAAGGGTGAGCGGCGCGGCGCTTTGTCGCGCGCTTGGCGCCAACACAGATTTCAAAATTATATTCATTAATAATTATTAATTTGCGTCAAAATACTCGTTCACAAATCAGCAATAAACCTTATAAAACAAATCTTTATAATACATTACATAAATATTACAACAAATATTTGTAATACATTACATAAATATTACAACAAATGTTTGTAATACATTACATAAATATTACAACAAATGTTTATAATACATTACACAAATCTTAGCAACAGTAGGCTAGCAATTCATTTTATTTCATTTCTTCTTGATCTGTTTCACTATTTTTTATAATTTTACAGCTTAACAAGATCATTAATTATTTCCTCCAGTGCTGGGAACCTTCCTTTACCTGAGACACGCCCATCACGCCCACGCCCACCCAGATATAAGAGCATTTTTTAGGGTGTTTTTACGGTTCTCAATGCAGAGTGACATGATTTCTACATTGCTAACAGGAGAAACACTCTTGAAAACCCTCTAGTCATCTCTAGGCCCTTGGAAAACAGTCGTGATGAGAGAATAAAGCTTTTTTAAGCAAGATTTTAAGATATCAGAGCAATTTTTAGGGTGTTTTTACAGTTTTAAAGGCAGAATGACATGATTTCTGCAATAGTAAGAGGAGAAACACTCTTGAAAACCCTCCAGTCATCTCTGAGGCCTTGGAAAACAGTCGTGGAGAGAGAATAAAGCTTTTTGCAATGTGGGCGTAATTCTGCCTTCAAAAGTACGCCTAGGGGTGGGTTGGACGTAAAATTCACACGAAAAACTAGGATATTGTTGAATTTTGTAAGATTTCAGTACAGTATGGTGTGTTTATATAGAAGTCAAGTATTATATCACTGCCATTTCTTAAGTATACTGTTTCAAACTAATATATCTTGTTTGATGTTTTGTTATACGTTTTATCTAGTCATATCATACAACAAAAACGACTATAAAGTGATATGGAGGGACAAAATTGTTATTAAAGAGCGAAGAATTATGAGAAGAAGTCATTACGAAAAGATTGACTCAAAGCGAGAATGTAAAATCAATAAACGACAGAAATTTATAGACGACAGAAGAGTGACGGTATTATAAGAACATCGCTATTATGGTATCAAGGACTTTTAATATATATTTTAATTCCTATTTATATATGTTGAACTCCTTTTCCGTGCTGTGGGTGGAGTGGGCGGCGTGTCGGGGCGTGGGCGGCGTTGAAATAGGTGATATAAGATTTTGGTGTGTTCTGTTCTGTCTTATTTCAGTCCAGCTGGTCTATCCCAGTGCATCCCAGCCTCTCTCAGTGCCTCCCAGCCTCTCCCAGTGCATCCCAGCCTCCCAGCCTCTCCCAGCCTCCCAGCCTCTCAGTGCATCCCAGCCTCCCAGTGCCTCCCAGCCTCTCCCAGTGCTCTCCCAGTGCCTCCCAGTGCCTCCCAGTGTCTCCCAGCCTCTCCCAGTCCTCCCAGCCTCTCCCAGTGCCTCCCAGCCTCCCAGTGCATCCCAGCCTCTCCCAGTGCATCCCAGTGTCTCCTAGCCTCTCCCAGTCTCTCCCAGCCTCTCCCAGTGCATCCCAGTGCCTCCCAGTACCTCCCAGTCTCTCCCAGCCTCTCCCAGTGCATCCCAGCCTCCCAGTACCTCCCAGCCTCCCCAGTGCCTCCCAGCCTCTCCCAGTGCCTCCCAGCCTCCCAGTGCCTCCCAGCCTCCCCAATGCCCCCAGTGTCTCCCAGCCTCCCAGTGCCCCCAGCCTCCCAGCCTCCCAGCCTCCCCAGTGCATCCCAGCCTCCCCCAGTGCCTCCCAGCCTCTCCCAGTCTCTCCCAGCCTCTCCCAGTGCATCCCAGCCTCTCCCAGTAGCCTCCCCAGTGCTCCCAGCCTCTCCCAGTGCCTCCCAGCCTCTCCCAGTGCCTCCCAGCCTCTCCCAGTGCCTCCCAACCTCTCCCAGTGCCTCCCAGCCTCTCCCAGTGCCTCCCAGCCTCTCCCAGTGCCTCCCAACCTCTCCCAGTGGCATCACAGCTCCCACTGCATCCCAACCTCTCCCAGTGCCTCCCAGTCTCTCCCAACCTCTCCCAGTGCCTCCCAGCCTCTCCCAGTGCATCCCAACCTCTCCCAGTGCATCCCAACCTCTCCCAGTGCCTCCCAATCTCTCCCAGTGCAACCCAGTCTCTCTCAGTGCCTCCCAGCCTCTTCCAGTGCCTCCCAACCTCTCCCAGTGCCTCCCAGCTCTCCCAGTGCTTTCCAGCCTCTCCCAGTGCATCCCAACCTCTCCCAGTGCCTCCCAGTCTCTCCCAACCTCTCCCAGTGCCTCCCAACCTCTCCCCGTGCCTCCCATCCTCTCCTATTGCCTCCCAGCCTCTCCCAGTGCCTCCCAGCCTCTCCCAGTGACATCACAGCTTTTTCCAGTGCATCCCAGCCTCTCCCACTGCCTCCCAGCCTCTCCAGTGCCTCCCAGCCTCTCTCAGTGTATTCCAGCCTTTCCCAGTTGAGTTGAGTTGAGTTGAGTTGTAGGTCGGGAGAGATGCCTTTGTATCGGCTCTCCCTGACGTATTTTTCTGACTGTTGTGGTCTTTTGTTCTTTCACTTATTGATTTCTGTTATCGTCTTCTATTTCCTTGATCTTCTTTTGTCTTACATTCCAAAATTTTTGCAGAGTTGTGTTTGTTTGTTGTATGTCTGTATTGTTAAAAAGCAGAGCCCCAATTATTTTTCAGTATTTTCCTGGTATGGCTGGTGTATTAATTTCTCCTCTTTATGCTTTGGCAAAATGAATTGATGTTACAATTAACGCTTTTTCATCTTGAAAGATTTTTGTATGCAGTATTTTAGAACAAAATGTTATTTTCAATTGTACTACGTTCTGTGAAACCTCCTTGCGTTTGTTTCCTAAGCTGTTCTTTGTTATGTGATCTTCTAAGCTATCTCTTATGATTGACATCATTAGTTTATACCCAACGTTAGTTAATGCAATAGGTCTCAAATCCTTGGCTTTTGGGCATCTTGTTTTGGGGATCATCACTGTCCTTGATTCTTTCCAGCTTGGTGGTACATGGCCTGACTCTAATGTACTTTTCATTCCCTTTGCTAATATTTCCTTTAATACTGTGCTATTTCCTATCTCCTTGTACATTTGTCCTTTAATATTATCTGTCCCCACAGCTCGTTTGCTCTTCATTTTCCCAGACACCTCGCCACTCTTTCCTCTGTGATAATGTTCTGTTGTAATTGCACCTCTCCTCCTGTCACCCTTCTTGCCATGTCGATGTGTTCCCATACCTCCACTGCACAAGTCTGTATATATTGCATTTGTGTCCCTTGTTCATCAACTGCGTTCAGCCTAACTGATCGTTTCTCTTCTATGTCTTTGATCATGTTCTCATACTCCTCTCTCTTCCTCACATTCCACATTTCTTCAATATTGTTTTCATATTTTCTATATATGTTGCTCCACAATTTCTTTACCTCCTCCCCGCCACCTTCTCCTGCTCCAGTTGTACCCCATCTTCTCCATAGATTTTAGGGATTTTTCTCCTTGATCTTTTCCCTTTTAGCTTCTTAATGTACTCCCACATCTTCTTTCCTCCATCCTTGCTTTCCTTCATTTCTTTGACTGTTTTCTCTTCTTGTTTACAGATCTCCTTTTTATTAGCACATGTACCCTTTCTTTTTGCTTTGGGTATAACTCCTTCCACCTTTCCTCTCTTCTTCATTTGTTGTTGCATTTCTCCTCCTCCTTTCTTTGATTTCTTTCCTAATTACATCATTTATCCATACAGGCTCTGTGTTCTTGCTATTCTTTTCTCCTCTTCTCCTATATTTTCCTTTTAGCACCTTCTCTTTATTAGTGACTCCAATTTTTCAATGTTCTCCACTTCCTTATTTAGCGCCTGGCTTTCCATGCACACCCAAAATCTTTCTAAGGAATTATTGTCTGTTTTATAATACTCCTTCACAACCCACTCTTTTCTCTCACATTTTTTCTTCTCCTCTTTTATTATTAGCTCCACTTCAATTGGATTGTGGTCTGACATGTCAAAATGTCCTTCTCCTCATCTATATGCATGCTCTTGAATTTCCTATAGACTTGATTTGTTGCCAGTACATAATCAATAACACTCCTTTGTTCATTTCTGCTCCATGTGAACTCTCCTCCTGTGCATTTGCAATCATCATTTAACATTATCAATTCCAAAATGATTTCTCCATTTGTATTCACCTTCTGCTCCCCTTTGAAGCCCACATGTCCATTAAAGTCACCCATGACTAAGAGCGGTTGAGAGTTTCCATTTATTATCCTTTCCATTTGTAGCTTAATATTATTATTTCTGGGTGGATCGTTAACACTCAGGTAAACCACTACTAGTCTCATCTCCCATCCTCTCATTTTCCCTTTTGTGTGCAATATATCCGGACATTTTGTTGGTATCTTCTCTAGCTGTACTCCTGTATCCTTCCTATATAGCACCATTAGTCCTCCTCCTTTCTATCTTGCTCCTCTCTCATATTATCTACTATCACACAGTTATCACTGAAGTTTATATCTCTTAGCTTCTTCTGGGTCTCTGTTAAGCAAACTATACTATCATCACTCACTAACTCTTCTACTTCTTTTGCTTTAGTTTGTGTTAGCCCTTGTATATTTATTACTTTCATTTTGACACTCTTTTCGCTGATTTCTTTGTCCCGTACACCTGTATTTCAGTCCCCACCAGTGCCTTCTCCTACTCTCACAATTTTTCCCCTCTGTATTTTCCACTGGCCTCCTTGTCTTCTTTTGTCTTGCAACTTTTCCTTTAGCATTGCGTCTTGTTCTCTCTCTTTCTTAGTTTTGTCAGGGCAATCCTGATTTGACTTATGTCTTCCTCATGACAGTCTCTCAGCTGTCTGCCCCTCTTCACCACCTCCCATTTATCATATACATCACGCAGACATACATACTATTAGGGGCCTCTCACTCCCTCTCACTTTCATTCCCATTCTGTACATCTTCTCCACCTGTGCTCCTTCCACCCATAACTTCTCATGAAATACATGCTCACAGACTTCTCTGTCCTCCTTTTCTCTCTCCCAGTGCATCCCAGCCTCTCCCAGTCCATCCCAGTGTGTGTGTGTAAATAATAATAATAATAATAATAATAATAATATGGTTTATTAGTAATTGCAGTACATAGATACTGAAAATGCACACATGGGGATTGAGGGAGACTTAAGATGAGAACCTTAAGTTAGCTGTTTATGGGTGGCACCATGGAGGGGATAGCACTGTGATGATAACGGTCAGTTCTTGGGGCCTTGAGTGGCGTGACCACGTTTGTGTGTGGTGTGGCATGGATTGGCTGGGGCGCGTCAGGGGGAGATGTTGTAGCCGTGAGTGGCACAGCAGGCCTCTACCCATCTTGACGAGGGCCGCTTGGTGTGTATTTACCTAGTTGTATTTTATCTAGTTGTAGTTTTACAGGGCCTGGGCTTTATGCTCGTGTGGCCCCGTCTCCATATCTACACTTATCCAATCTTACTTTAAAAGTATGCACACTCGTTGCAGACACTACTTCTTCATCTAAACTGTTCCACGTCTCAATACATCTCTGCGGAAACTATATTTTTAATATCTCTCAGACATCTTCCTTTTCTTAGCTTTTTACTATGCGATCTTGTGCTTCGGATGTCATATTCTTCTCTCAGGATCAGTTTCTCATTATCCACTTTGTCCATTCTGTTGATCAATTTATAAACTTGTATCAAGTCTCCTCTCTCCCTTCTTTGTTCCAGGGTTGGTAGATCCATAGCCTTTAGTCTCTCCTCATATGTCATCCCTTCAAATTCTGGAACCATTCTTGTAGCTATTCTTTGTAGCCTCTCCAATTTCTTTATGTGTTTCTTTTTATGAGGAGTCCACACTACTCCTGCATATTCCAATCTGGGTCTTATTATAGTACTTATCAATTTCTTCATCATTTCTTTGTCCATGTAGTGAAATGCTACTCAAATATTCCTTAGCAAATTATATGTTTCTCTAAAAATTCTATCAATATGGCTTACTTGTTGATTGTTTTCTTCCATCGTCACTCCTAAGTCCTTTTCCTTTTGACTTTCTCCAGTTCTACTCCGTCTCCCATCTTATAGATTCCCACGGGTCGTCTTTCACTCTTTCCCATTTCCATGACATGACTTTTGTTCACATTGAATTCCATTTCCACTTCTTACTCCATTCCCAGATCTTATTTAGGTCTTCTTGCAGTATTTCAGTGTGTGTGTGTGTGTGTGTGTCATACAAAGTCAGTTTTATCCAATATTTCTACATTGTGTTGTTTAAATAGAGATAGTTTTGTGTATTTCTTTGCTACAACAACATTCATTAAAGTTCTCTCTCTCTCTCTCTCTCTCTCTCTCTCTCTCTCTCTCTCTCTCTCTCTCTCTCTCTCTCTCTCTCTCTCTCTCTCTCTCAGATGTTAATCAAGTTTGATTTATTTGAGATTGTGTAAAATTATTTTAAGAAAGTTTGTCATGTTTTGAGGTCATTTAAGACAGTTTGGTAGGTTTTGAGGGCATTTTAAGACAGTTTGGTAGGTTTTGAGGGCATTTTAAGACAGTTTGGGATGTTTTGAGGGCATTTTAAGAGTTTTGAGGGCATTTTAAGACAGTTTTGAGTTAATTTTAAGACAGTTTGGTAGGTTTTGAGTTAATTTTAAGGCAGTTTGGGATGTTTTGAGGGCATTTTAAGAGAGTTTGTCATGTTTTGAGTTAGTTTTAAGACAGTTTGGTACGTTTTGAGGCCATTTTAAGACAGTTTGGGATGTTTTGAGGGCTTTTTAAGACAGTTTGACATGTTTTGAGGCATTTTGAGATAGTTTGGTATTTTGTGAGGGCAATATAAGACAATTTTGGGCATGATAAGACAACTTTATTGACATTAGGAAGGATGCATGGAGGTCACAAGATTATTGGTGTTCTGTTTGTTAATCTCCAGGCCACATACTCTCCCTGTCTCCACCACCACCTGACCACCACTCTCTGCGTCTTCCATGCTCTCGCTGACAGCATTCCATCGTCTGCAAAGAATAAGTGAGTCACATTTAAAGTGTCATCTTTGAAGCACAAATTTACACTTTCTAATGTCTTTATTATTATTTTGAAAGTTATTAACCCCTTCAGTACTGGGACCTATTTTTACCTTGAGGTTTGTGTACCATTAGACCATTTTGATGACATTAGGAAGGGTGTATGGAGGGCAGAGGATAAATGGCCACAGTCTTCACTATTTTAACCCCTTCAGTACTGGGACATATTTTTACCTTGAGGTTTGTATACCATTAGACCATTTTGATGACATTAGGAAGGGTGTATGGAGGGCAGAAGATTAATGGCCACAGTCTTCACTATTTTAACCCCTTCAGTACTGGGATGTATTTTTACCTTGAGATTTGTGTACCATTAGACCATTTTATTGGCATTAGGAAGGGTGTATGGAGGTCAGAGGATAAATGGCCACAATCTTCACTATTTTAACCCCTTCAGTACTGGGATGTATTTTTACCTTGAGATTTGTGTACCATTAGACCATTTTGATGACATTAGGAAGGGTGTATGGAGGGCAGAGGATAAATGGCCACAGTCTTCACTATTTTAACCCCTTCAGTACTGGGATGTATTTTTACCTTGAGATTTGTGTACCATTAGACCATTTTATTGACATTAGGAAGGTTGTATGGAGGGCAGAGGATAAATGGCCACAGTCTTCACTATTTTAACCCCTTCAGTACTGGGACACATTTTTACCTTGAGATTTGTGTACCATTAGACCATTTTGATGACATTAGGAAGGGTGTATGGAGGGCAGAGGATAAATGGCCACAGTCATCACTATTTTAACCCCTTCAGTACTGGGACGTATTTTTACCTTGAGGTTTGTGTACCATTAGACCATTTTATTGATATTAGGAAGGGTGTATGGAGGGCAGAGGATAAATGGCCACAGTTTTCACTATTTTAACCCCTTCAGTACTGGGACACATTTTTACCTTAAGGTATGTGTACCATTAGACCATTTTGATGACATTAGGAAGGGTGTATGGAGGTCAGAGGATAAATGGCCACAGTCTTCACTATTTTAACCCCTTCAGTACTGGGACACATTTTTACCTTGAGGTTTGTGTACCATTAGACCAGTTTGATGACATTAGGAAGGGTGTATGGAGGTCAGAAGATTAATGGCCACAGTCTTCACTATTTTAACCCCTTCAGTACTGGGACGTATTTTTACCTTGAGATTTGTGTACCATTAGACCATTTTACCATTTTATTGACACTAAGAAGAGTCTATGGAGATCACAAGATTAATGGCCACAGTCTTCATAATTTTTAACCCCTTCAGTACTGGGAGGCATTTTTACTGTGAGTTTTGGGCGTGATTAGACGATTTTATTGACATTAGGAAGAGTCTATGGAGGTCAGAGGATTAATGGCCTGAGTTTTCACTATTTGAATCCCCACATAATAAGTTTGTGAAGCTGTATAGAATCACCAAAATAGAAAACAGAATGACTATGTATGAAAGCACGTCCTGGTAGTGAAGGGGTTAATTTGCCAAGTGTTATGGAGGCTGTATGTACATCCCCCTGCTGTCTGTCTGTCTGTCTGTCTGTCTGATGCCACTTGTTAAATTTTGTGTTTGAAGTCTTAGTCTAGTTTTGTCTCCAGGGTAAACTTTTGTTATTAGGTCTAGTACTTTTCATTTATTTGATATTCCATAAGAATTTTGATCCTATAATCCTTCTTATACTGTCTAAAACTTTGCAAACATCTATTGATATGACAATTAAAGATTTTTTTACTTTGAAATGATTTTTGTACACAATATCTGAGTATGAACAGGCCATTTTCTAGCCTACCTCCCAGGAAGCTGGAGCGCATTCCCTATTATTGCACGTTATAATGGGTTCGGGATACGGTAATTCTGATTTGTGGTAAGGTTTTCAGGAACGCACATGTACCGTGTAACGAGGACTTACCGTACATGTAAAGTAGTTAAAGTACATTAATATACAGTTTAATGACGCAGTGTTGTCTGTGTGGACACTCTGTGTGGATGTTGGTGCTGTGAAGGAATGAAAGCTGTTTATGTGACATAGAGGAAATATATTATTATAAAAAGACTGACTTTGCTTCAATCCTGCAAATGTACCATACAAGAAGTTAAGAGATTTTTGAGCCACATTTCACTGAGTGTGCAGAGATTTATCTATTTGTGTGAGGAATGTGTTCCCGAGAGCATCATGTCATGTCAAGATGGCACAAAGGTAAGCTGATTACTGACCTAAGCTGTCTGAGATGTCACTGCGAACCAAAGCATTTTATCAGAGACAGGTCTATTCGTGGGGAACCTCAGTTTCAGTAAAAACACTCCATTTTATCCCAAAACACACTCAAAACACCATGTAACTCCTCAAAATGCCCCAAAACACACCCAGAGCTCAATACAAACACACCCACACACACTCAATACATCCAAACCACTTAAAACACTCAATTTTATCCCAAAACATTTCAAAATGCCCCAAAACAAATTCTGAGCTCAATACAAACACACCCACACACACTCAATACGCCCAAACCACTTGAAACACTCAATTTTATTCCCAAACACACTCAAAACACGATGTAACACCTCAAAATGCCCCAAAACATACTCTGAGCATAAAGGTAAGCTGATTACTGAGCTAAGCTGTCTGGGGTGTCACTGAAGCAAAGCATTTTCTCAACAAGGTAAGCTGATTACTGAGCTAAGCTGTCTGGGGTGTCACTGAAGCAAAGCATTTTCTCAACAAGGTAAGCTGATTACTGAGCTAAGCTGTCACAATTGTATCGTCATTGGGCATTATCATTTTATACTTCTCCATGCATTCTAATATCATTCTTCCATTTCCATCTGGCTTTTGTGTTCCTTTGAATCCCACGTGGCCATTCAAGTCCCAGATTGTAAGCAGTGGATGTTGTGCATTAGTCTCTATGATCTTCTCAATTTCCAGTTTGATAGTACCATTCCTTAGTTTATCATCTACACTAAAGTACACTACAGTTATGTTAACCTCCCATCCCTACACTAAAGTACACTACAGTTATGTTAACCTCCCATCCCTAACCCCTTCAGTACTGGGACACATTTTACCTTCAGATTTGTGTGCCATTAGACCATTTTATTGACATTAGGAAGGGTGTATGGAGGACAGAAGATTAATGGCCACAGTCTTCACTATTTTAACCCCTTCAGTACTGGGACACATTTTTACCTTGAGATTTGTGTACCATTAGACCATTTTATTGACATTAGGAAGGGTGTATGGGCAGAAGATTAATGGCCAGTCTTCACTATTTTAACCCCTTCAGTACTGGGACACATTTTTACCTTCAGATTTGTGTGCCATTAGACCATTTTATTGACATTAGGAAGGGTGTATGGAGGGCAGAAGATTAATGGCCACAGTCTTCACTATTTTAACCCTTTCAGTACTGGGACACATTTTACCTTGAGATTTGTGTGCCATTAGACCATTTTATTGACATTAGGAAGGGTGTATGGAGGGCAGAAGATTAATGGCCACAGTCTTCACTATTTTAACCCCTTCAGTACTGGGACACATTTTTACCTTGAGATTTGTGTGCCATTAGACCATTTTATTGACATTAGGAAGGGTGTATGGAGGGCAGAAGATTAATGGCCACAGTCTTCACTATTTTAACCCCTTCAGTACTGGGACACATTTTTACCTTGAGATTTGTGTGCCATTAGACCATTTTATTGACATTAGGAAGGGTGTATGGAAGGCAGAAGATTAATGGCCACAGTCTTCACTATTTTAACCCCTTCAGTACTGGGATACATTTTACCTTGAGATTTGTGTACCATTAGACCATTTTATTGACATTAGGAAGGGTGTATGGAGGGCAGAAGATTAATGGCCACAGTCTTCACTATTTTAACCCCTTCAGTACTGGGACACATTTTACCTTGAGATTTGTGTACCATTAGACCATTTTATTGACATTAGGAAGGGTGTATGGAGGCAGAAGATTAATGGCCACAGTCTTCACTATTTTAACCCCTTCAGTACTGGGACACATTTTACCTTCAGATTTGTGTGCCATTAGACCATTTTATTGACATTAGGAAGGGTGTATGGAAGGCAGAAGATTAATGGCCACAGTCTTCACTATTTTAACCCCTTCAGTACTGGGACACATTTTTACCTTGAGATTTGTGTGCCATTAGACCATTTTATTGACATTAGGAAGGCAGAAGATTAATGGCCACAGTCTTCATATTTTAACCCCTTCATTACTGGGACACATTTTTACCTTGAGATTTGTGTACCATTAGACCATTTTATTGACATTAGGAAGGGTGTATGGAGGACAGAAGATTAATGGCCACAGTCTTCACTATTTTAACCCCTTCAGTACTGGGACACATTTTTACCTTGAGATTTGTGTACCATTAGACCATTTTATTGACATTAGGAAGGGTGTATGGAGGACAGAAGATTAATGGCCACAGTCTTCACTATTTTAACCCCTTCAGTACTGGGACACATTTTTACCTTGAGATTTGTGTACCATTAGACCATTTTATTGACATTAGGAAGGGTGTATGGAGGACAGAAGATTAATGGCCACAGTCTTCACTATTTTAACCCCTTCAGTACTGGGACACATTTTTACCTTGAGATTTGTGTGCCATTAGACCATTTTATTGACATTAGGAAGGGTGTATGGAGGCAGAAGATTAATGGCCACAGTCTTCACTATTTTAACCCCTTCAGTACTGGGACACATTTTTACCTTGAGATTTGTGTACCATTAGACCATTTTATTGACATTAGGAAGGGTGTATGGAGGGCAGAAGATTAATGGCCACAGTCTTCACTATTTTAACCCCTTCAGTACTGGGACACATTTTTACCTTGAGATTTGTGCACCATTAAACCATTTTATTGACATTAAGAAGGGTGTATGGAGGGCAGAAGATTAATGGCCACAGTCTTCACTATTTTAACCCCTTCAGTACTGGGAAACATTTTTACCTTGAGATTTGTGTGCCATTAGACCATTTTATTGACATTAGGAAGGATGTATGGAGGACGGAAGATTAATGCCAGTCTTCACTATTTTAACATCTTCATTACTGGGACACATTTTTACCTTCAGAGTGACTAACTTTACCGATTAGAGAGAGAGAGAGAGAGAGAGAGAAGGGCTTAGTGACATATCCAGCCCTAACATTGTCAAGCCACACCATAAGACACCGCCAAGCTCCTCTGAAGTGACGGGTTGTGTGTCTAACCTTCATCAATAGAGTATAGTTGAAGTTGTTATTGTTTTTAAGGTTCCAGTGAGAGATTAACAACATTTCTAAATTATTAACAGCAGGAACACTCTACCTAGTCACCTCTGTGGCCTTCATGGAGAGAGAGAGAGAGAGAGAGAGAGAGAGAGAGAGAGAGAGAGAGAGATAGATTTTACATAAAACATAAAAGCAGCCCCCACACACACACATTAACCCTCATAGTAATAATAATAACACTGCTGCTCCTGCTACTACTACTACTACTCGCTCCTCTTTTGTCCCTGCTATGCATTTGAGGCGCAGCAGCAGCAGAAAACAGTGAGAATTGAAGGAAATGTTGGGGCGGGCTGTGGGTGTGGTGAGGTGGGCGGCGGGCGGTGTTAACTGGGGTACATATACACAACCATCGCCTTATTTACCACAGTAATGGCTATTTATCTAGTGTGGTGGTTGATTCTGGCTTTGCTTCACTCTCTGGGTCTGGAAACACAGGGGGAGTGGAAGCAGACATTGCTGGACTGTCCATGGGGAAGGCAGGGGTGAGGCGCCCCCCGTGGGTTCAATATTGACGTAGATAATTCATTTAAAAAATCGCCACAAGAAAAACGGCTCCCAGACTAGTATACACTACACTTTTAGGCGCGATAAATAGTGTAACTAATAATCAAAATATAATATTCCTACCGGGTGGTTTTTATTGAAAGCGGTGGAAAGGAAGGTGTTTGTGTCCAATTAACGGGTGACAAACACACCACAATGTCGAGATGGAAAGCTCACCCAAACTACGTTATATTACATTTTCTGAATAACACAAATTTTCGCTTTCCAGCCGAATAAAGAAAACACAGATTCTTTGTCATATAAAGATTTTTGTTTTCTATTTTGTTACCATTCAAAATTTTGAAATTGAAAATACGAATAGGTAGACTAAACTTTATGGAATATTGTTACTTGAATCATGTTTTCATATCTTTTAAGTGTTATATCAAGCACCAAAACAATCCTAGGCGTGCTAATAAAAAAAAAAAAACGTTATATTCCTTGCAGTGACTTTAACGTTATTTTTTCGGTAAACCAAAACACAGCTGGACTCGATTCTATTGTAGTTTAGAAATTAGTTTACTTTACTAATAACAAATCAGATATCAGAAAAGTGCCAACTTCACTAAATAAGTAGAAATATTTCAATCCTTATGGCGAAATATGTTTTTTATCAAGATTTTTGAGTGACCCCAACACCCCCATTTCGGTATTGGGAATATAATACACATGTTATTTTCATTTTCTTTACCATTTCATATTTTATTTATTTTATTTCAATGTTATTTTGAATTTTATAAGAAGTTTGAGTGATAGAGGAAGTGTATACAATGATGTCGACATTTTGCGTAGAAGAAGAAGAAGATCCGCCATTGTTAGCTCTGTTTTGAGATTTACAGTTTTGAACATTTGTGGAGCAGGTGAGTTATTCCCAAGTGTGTGCGTGTACATGCTTATTATCTAAAGTATGTAGAGTTAGTGAGACGTGCCAATTAAGGTGAAAAAGTCTGGTAAAGTGAAAATAAGTGCGTCTTTATAAGCAAACTTTTGGGTTTTGTTGCCTCATATTTGCGGTGGTCATTCCTGCCCTCCTACGCATTGTCACGCCCCATATTGCCTCCATAGATAGCTTATGCACCCATACACCTCCCATGCGCGGGATAGTTTGATAGTTGAAGCGGTTACTGAGATATGGTGGTGTTCTTGTGTTAGGCAGTGTCCGCCATCCTGCCTTCCACATCGGCCCTCTCTGTGTTAACTATTTTCAGTTTTTCTTATTTACTACGCCTTGTCACGCCCTCATATTGCCTCCGTAGATAGTTTGTGGATCCATACACCTCCCATATGCGTGATAGTTTGATAGTTGAAGTGGTTAGTGAGATATGGTGGTGTTATAGTGTGGTAGGCAGTGTCCTTCACTCTTTCCTACGCCTTGTCACGCCTCATTTATACTATTACTACCACCACCACCACTACAACAACTACCACTATTCCAGAGGTGCACCATGGCTTGCCACAATGTCACAATGGGTTCTTGGAGAGCCGCTGCTGTTGACTTGCTGCATGTCTCCTCTCTGCGGCAAAACTCCACAAATACTCCACTCACCAAGTTCCAGAGGGAGAGGTGAGTGTGTGTGGGTGTGGGAAAGGTGTCCTCAGGTGTGCTGTGAGTGTGGTGTGTGTGTAAGTGTGTTTTTTGTACGTTTTTTGTAATGTCAACTATAGCTACCTATGTATAGTGTTTATTTTTTTTTTTTGGTGTTGGTTGGCTAGGGTAAACTTATTGTGGGCGTTATCCAGGTGTGATTTAAGGGTTGTTTGTGGAGTGTGTGTGTGTGTGATGCAATATTTTTAGGTAATTTTTGGTGCGTTTTGGTTAGGTAATGTTTGTCTTGTTTCCTCCACAGGTTACCTCCAGGCTTTTCCTTCAGTAGACTATTTCCTCCATGTTTCCTCCACCTTCCCTCTAATTTTGAGTCTCCTATCTCACTTCTATCATAGTCAAAATAGTACTTTTCTAAATCTCACTTCAAAACCTGACAATTTTTCTCATTTTCCCTCCACCACCTCCTTTTCTTTCCTCCATATCTCCCTCCACACACCAAGCTGTGTACTGTGCTGGTGTGCAGGTGTGGAAAGGTTTCCGCAGGTGTGGTGTGTGTGTGTGTACGTGTGGTGTGTGTGTAAATGTTTTTAGTGTAAGCTACTATATATTTTTTGGGTGTGTGTTTTTTGCATTTTCCAGTGTTTGCAAAGGGTTGTTTGTGGTTTGTTGGTGTGTGCAGGTGTGGGAATGGTGTGTGCTGGTGTGCTGTGTGTTTGGTGAGTGTCGGGTGTGTGAAAGCGTGTTTTTCCTTACAATTTTGTCTCATAAACCTCAATTTTTAACTTGTTTTGGCCGGAAAATATTTGTCTTTTTAAAATCCTCCTATTACCACCACCACCACCACCACCACTGTCCAACCACACCCACAACCACCACAAACAACCAACATTACCACATCAGATGCTCACAAAACCACACCATTTCACTACCACCACTAGTACTATTATAACCACCACCACCTCCTCCCAACAGGATCACCAGCCACCACCGGCCGTACTAAAGGAAGTGGCTCTATGTAGGGATGGAACATAGCAACTACACCAGCTGGGACACACCTAGCCAACTGTGAGTATTGAAGGCTGTTTTAGGGTGTTTGAAGACTTTGAGGGTGTTTAAGGCTACTTTAGGGTGTTTTAAGGCTGTCTTAGGGTATTTTTAGGCTGTTTTAGATTGTTTAAGGCTATTTTAGGGTGTTTGAAGAATTTTAGGATGTTTAAGGCAGTTTTAAGCTATTTTAAGGGTGTTTAAGACTGTTTTAGTGTTTTTAGGGTTATTTTAAGGCTATTTAAGGGTGTTTAAGACTGTTTTTAACTATTTTAGGCTATGTTAGGGTGTTTTAAGGGTGTTTCAAGATATTTACAGTACATGCACACACCATCGCTCCATCAGTGCTTCATCTACTCGCTTTGTGTGTTTTTTATGATTCAGTGACAAAGTGGCTAACTGTTTTCAGGGACACTGGGTACGGTGGCTTGGGGGGAGGGACCGTGTGGCCTGAGGGGAGGGATGGTGGCCGGTGGGCAGTGTGTTACTGACCAGTGTGGTGTAATGGTGTTGTCATTGTCACCCTTGAGGATTCTGAGGGTGAGCTGGCTCTATTAGATGAATTACAGGATTCTGAGGACAATGAGAGTCAATCAGAAGGACTCATTAGTGACTCACATGAGGAATATTTGCCAGAAAAGGACAGTGAGGCCAGGAGCTCCCAGGAAGAAAGTGATGGAAGTGGTGAGGATGACAATTAAGGGAGATGGAAAGCATATATGTTGATTTAGAAGAGTGTATGGTTTAAAATGTGGACATGGAAGTGGGGAGGATGACAATTAATGGACATGGAAAGCATAGATGTTGATTTAGAAGAGTGTATGGTTTTAAATGTCAACATGGAAGCAGTGAGGATGACAATTAAGAGATGAAAAGCATATATGTTGATTTAGAAGAGTGTACAGTTTTAAATGTGGACATGGAAGCAGGAGGATAAGAATTAAGGAGATGGAAAGTATATATGTTGATTTAGAAGAGTGTACAGTTTTAAATGTGGACACAGAAGTGTGGAGGATGACAATTAAGAGAGATGGAAAGCATGTATGTTGATTTAGAAGAGTGTACAGTTTTAAATGTGGACATGGAAGTGTGGAGGATGAGGATTAAGAGAGATGAAAGTATCTATGTTGATTTAGAAGAGTGTAAGGTTTAAAATGTTGACATGGAAGTGTGGAGGATGACAATTAGGAGAGATAGAAAGCATTTATGTTGATTTAGAAGAGTGTACAGTTTTAAATGTCAACACAAAAGCAGTGAGGATAAGAATTAAGGAGATGGAAAACATAGATGTTGACAGTACCTTGGCATGTGACTGGCCATGTGTGCTGAAGGGCAGGAGATCCGCACTTCAAGCAGGAATGCTGGAAAGAATGAAAAAAAAAAAAGAAAAGAAAAGAAAAATTAGGTTGCTTATCAACAATAATGAGATGATGAGTGAATGTATCCAAGATTATTTATAGAAGCCAGTAAATATTGGTACAGAATGAATAACCAACATACTTGAAATGCAAGTTGCAAAATTGATCTCTGCATGTGTCACCAGATCAGTGGTGGGGCAGGTGGGCCATGTTTCTGGCAGGATTGCTGAAAAAAAAGGTGGTTAATCAACAGTAATGAGATACTAATGCATGATAAGTAGACATATCCAAGATCAAATACAGTAAAGCCAGTATATATTGGTACAAAATAATCAACATACTTGAAATGCAAGTTGCAGAATTCATCTCGATACAGGCGACCCGGATTTTGTCGAGCAGCTGGAAGTGGTGGCACTTCTTGTACGATGTCGTGCTGCTGCTCTTCAAAGTCAGGGTGGCCTGCATCAATAGGAATAGGAATATTCCTGTCTTTACATATATTGTGCAACATAGCACAAACATGCACCATCTTGCACACCTTCAATGGTGGGCTGACCCGGACCTCACTGTGCAAGACATGAAATCGGTGTTTCAGCTGCCCAGTGCCTCTTTGGACAACACTGCGTGTCTGCTTGTGAGCCCTGAAAGAAAACATCAATGATAATAACAGCCATCATATACCATTAACCTGTCAATATGATGGGGACAATCAAAATTCTATCCAGGTGTTGTTGTATTAAATTATTTTCATGATTTATTTTTCTTGCTCTACAAACCAATATGTATTAGTAGGAACTGTGGCACTGTCCAAATGAAGTGGTCCCTCCAGTTTTCCTCGTTTCCCAGCTCCACCCTCACAGCTCTCACTCAGCCGACATGACATCTATTGAAAATATGATAACCAAAACATTGAAGTAATGCAGTTCACAACCTGCACAGTGGGACATCTTGCCTCAAACTGAATTCAAATTCATACCGCAAGTCTCAAGGCCACCGTGATTGGTTGAATAAATTATGATTTTTTTCATTGGCTGCCAGTTCACTTTCAAACGGAAGTAACCAATCAGTTTGAATCTCTCCCTCACTGTTGGTCCTTGGGCAAGTGGAAGTCTCTGGCATCTTTTCTCACTCACCTCTTTGAGCCTGGAGACATATGTTCCCTCACATAGGTCATCTTTTCCCATTTTGAGGCAACATCTAGCAATCCCGTGACCCGGAGTTAGGTTTCGGTACTCGAGTGATGTTATGTCAGTTTTACTCGGTAATGACATTGAGGATAGTGGTGAAAATGAAGACAGTGATTTTTATTAAGA
This sequence comes from Portunus trituberculatus, assembly GCF_017591435.1. Taxonomy (NCBI): domain Eukaryota; kingdom Metazoa; phylum Arthropoda; class Malacostraca; order Decapoda; family Portunidae; genus Portunus; species Portunus trituberculatus. The sequence goes on from NC_059265.1 coordinate 4,528,846, forward strand.
CAGAAGAAAGTGAAGACTCCAGTAGTGATTCTGATAGTGATCTGGGAGACAGAGGCCAACCCTCACAGCGACGTTCATAAACCTCCTCACATACTCCCTCGAACAATGCGCTGGTGTGTGTCACCCATGGTTGCCTCTACAGGACTGTGCTTGTCGGCCAAGTCACGTCAGTCCCATTGCCAAGAAGAGTTGCCACATTCCAATTATTATAAAAATCCACAATATTTGTAATATGTGGTTTATTTTTATTTTTCTGTTTTGAACATCATTTCATCTGAGTTCACATTTTCATGACATGAAAGTGCAAAAGTTCCTACTTTTACATCAAAGTCATATGCCCAAATGGAGAGAGAGAGAGAGAGAGAGAGAGAGCATGGTGTTATCTGAGCTTGGGGGGTTATTTCTTAGCGGCGGATTCTGCCATGAATTTTTTGACGTGCAATAACTTTGGTGTGAGAGGTGATGACATGTTGAAAACTATATCGTTGTACTCAGAATAACACAAAGAAATATGCTTTTATGAGGAAAAGAATATTTTTAGCATTTTTGACAGGTGTGATTTTTCCTCGCTGTAACAGACAGAAAGTAAATCAACCCCCCGTACTTTAAGGGGTAAGAAAGATAATGACCAATATTAGCATGAATATAACTCTAAGAAAACGTATACTCAAGCGTTATGTATGATCCACATTAACGTATGGCTCTGAGACATGGACGATAAAGAAGAACATGATCAAAAGGTTAGAAGCAGTAGAAATGTGGTTCATGCAAAGAATGCTGAGAATCCCTTGGAGTGCACGGATCACTAATGAAGGATTGAGAAGAGTAGTAATGGAAAAAACACCGGTGAAGAGTATCAGGAGGAGACACCTCAATTTTGTGGGCCATGTACTGAGAGGACATGGACTGTGGGAGAGAATGCTTGTTGGGGAGAGTATAAGGAACCAGCGAGAGGAAGACAGAGGGTCAAGTTTATGGACACATTGGTGAAACACGTCAGTGAGGGCTGGACAACTGTGGATCGGGTTAGAGTGGCTCAAAACAGAGGAGGATGGTGTTCCATGGTCGCCGACGTCACGTGACAGGCACCTCGGTAAAGGTAAAGATAAAGGGTTGGGTTGGGTTAGCTTGGGTTGTGCTGGGTTGTTTTGGGTTAGTTTGGGATTGGGTTGGGTTATGTTGGGTTGTTCTGGGTTAACTTGGGTTGTTTTTGGCTTGGGTTAGGTTGAGTTAGGTTGGGTTATGCTGGGTTGTTCTGGGTTAACTGGTTGTTTTTTGGGTTGGGTTGAGTTGGGTTGGGTTATGATGGGTTGTTTTGGGTTAACTTTGGTTGGGTTGGGTTGGGTTGAGCTGGGTTGTTTTGGGTTAGGTTAATTTCTGTTCAGTTTAGTTAAGTTAGGTTGAGTTCTGTTAGGTTTGGTTGAGTTGCATTCAGTTCAGTTTACAAAATAGTGAAGGTGACTCAATGTAAACCTATCATTACAGGAAAGTCAAGCCAATAGACACACTGCACCACCAAGCAAGTCAAGACAAGCCACAATGCAACACAAGCCTTCTACAACGCCTACAGCCATCAGCAACACCCAGAGTACAAGACAACACCTGGAGTCATGAAGAACAGTTAGGATGGATAAGCAGTTTGGAATGTTATTTTTTTAAGGACATTTTAAGACAAGTTTGGCATGTTTTTCAGGGTATTCTAAGAGAGTTTGGCATGTTTTATGGTATTTTAAGACCATTTGGCATGTTTTTATGGTGAAGATATTGGCCATTAATCTTCTGATGTCTATAAACCTTTCCTAATGTCAATAAAATGGTCTAATGGTACTCAAATCTCAAGGTAAAAATGTCTTCTAGTACTGAAGGGGTTAAAATAGTGAAGACTGTGGCCATTAATCTTGTCATTTCCATAGATCCTTGCTGATGTCAATAAAATGGTCTAATGGTACACAAATGTCAAGGTAAAATGTGTCCCAGTACTGAAGGGGTTAAAATAGTGAAGACTGTGGCCATTAACCTTCTTATGTCTATAAACCTTTCCTAATGTCAATAAAATGGTCTAATGGTACACAGATCTCAGGGTAAAAATGTGTCCCAGTCCTGAAGGGTTTAAAATAGTGAAGACTGTGGCCATTATTCTTCTGCCCTTTATAAACCTTTCCTAAAGTCAATAAAATGGTCTAATGGTACACAGATCTCAGGGTAAAAGGTATCCCAGTACTGAAGGGGTTAAAATAGTGAAGACTCTGACCATTAACCTTCTGATGTCTATAAACCTTTCCTAATGTCAATAAAATGGTCTAATGGTACACAGATCTGAGGATAAAAGGTGTCCCAGTACTGAAGGGGTTAAAATAGTGAAGACTGTGGCCATTAACCTCGTGACCTTCATAGACCCTTCCTAATGGTAATAAAATGGTCCAATGGTACACAAATGTCAAGGTAAAATGTGTCCCAATACTGAAAGGGTTAAGAAAGTGAAGACTGTGTCCATTAACCTTGTGACCTCCATAGACCCTTGCTAATGTCAATGATATGGTCTAATGGTGCACAAATCTTGAGGTATAATTGTCCCCCAGTACTGAAGGGGTTAAGATAGTGAAGACTGTGGCCTTTAATCTTGTGCCTCCATAGACCCTTCTTAAAGTGAATAAAATGGTCTAATGGTACACAGATCTCTAGGTAAAAATGTGTCCCAGTACTGAAGGGGTTAACAAGTCACACTAACCAACCACATACCCCTTACACAGAATAATTATTTATGTTACAACTTTGCCCACTAAGACTAAGTTAACAGTAATTGTAATGGGAGGCACTGCAAGGTTTTCTTCATTTTCAGAATTTTTATTTATTTATTTATTTTTTCTGTCACCTCCAGTACTCCCCCAAAAATTGTTAAGCTGCTCCCAAGGGATGATTCACCCCCAGTTTGGGAACCACTGTACTTGGAAGGTCTCATAAAAATACTGAATTTTTGTGGCAAGGTGCTAGAAATGTGTGTGTGTGTGTATTTGGAAAGTGTTTTTTTTTGGGTGAATTTTGAAATAAGTTTGTTTTATACTATGAATTTATATTTATGTGAAGATTTTTTGTGTTTTGAAGTGAGGTGAGGCTGTGTGTGTGTGTGTGTGTGTGTGTGTGTGTGTGTGTGTGTGTGTGTGTGTGTGTGTGTATTCACTGTTTGATCTGCTGCAGTCTCTGACGAGACAGCCAGACGTTACCCTACGGAGCGAGCTCAGAGCTCATTATTTCCGATCTTGGGATAGGTCTGAGACCAGGCACACACCACACACCAGGACAACAAGGTCACAACTCCTCGATTTACATCCCGTACCTACTCACTGCTAGGTGAACAGGGGCTACACGTGAAAGGAGACACACCCAAATATCTCCACCCGGCCGGGGAATCGAACCACGGTTATCTGGCTTGTGAAGCCAGCGCTCTAACCACTGAGCTACCGGGCCGTGTGTGTGTGTGTGTGTGTGTGTGTGTGTGTGTGTGTGTGTGTGTGTGTGTGTGTGTGTGTGTGTGTGTGTGTGTGTGTGTGTGTGTGTTTATGTGGGAGTGGGCAAGATGGATTATGGTTTGGTGGAGTGTGTGTGTGTGTGTGTGTGTGTGTGTGTGTGTGTGTGTGTGTGTTTGTGTGTGTGTGTGTGTGTGTGTGTATGTGTGTGTATGTGTTTGTGTGGAGTGGGCAAGATGGATTAAGGTTCAGTGGAGTGTGTGTGTGTGTGTGTGTGTGTGTGTGTGTGTGTGTGTGTGTGTGTATTTGGAAAGTGTTTTTTTGGGGTGGATTTTGTGTGTGTATGTGTGTGTTTGTGTGGGAGTGGGCAAGATGGATTAAGGTTCAGTGGAATGTGTGTGTGTTTGTGTTTGTGTTTGTGTAGGAGTGGGCAAGATGTTTTATTGTTCTCTCTCTCTCTCTCTCTCTCTCTCTCTCTCTCTCTCTCTCTCTCTCTCTCTCTCTCTCTCTCTCTCTCTCTCTCTCTCTCTCTCTCTCTCTCTCTCTCTCTCTCTCTCTCTCTCTCTCTCTCTCTCTCTCTCTCTCTTCTCTCTCTCTCTCTCTCTCTCTCTCTCTCTCTCTCTCTCTCTCTCTCTCTCTCTCTCTCTCTCTCTCTCTCTCTCTCTCTCTCTCTCTCTCTCTCTCTCTCTCTCTCTCTCTCTCTCTCTCTCTCTCTCTCTCTCTCTCTCTCTCTCTCTCTCTCTCTCTCTCTCTCTCTCTCTCTCTCTCTCTCTCTCTCTCTCTCTCGTCTCTCTCTCTCTTATCCCTCTCTCTCTGTTATTGTTGAAACAGTTTGTTTGTAAGACTGTCTCTTCAAAACTAAACATTTTTATCTTTGAATATTTGTTAACATGAAAGAACTGTTTGAAAACATTTTCTGAAGTTGAAAATTGGATTTTGTGTGTTTGTGTGGGAGTGGGCAAGATGGATTAAGGTTCGGTGGAGTGTGTGTGTGTGTGTGTGTGTTGTGTTTGTGTTTGTGTAGGAGTGGGCAAGATGGGTTAAGGTTCGGTGGAGTGTGTGTGTGTGTAAGGGTATGTTCACACTAGAAGCAGAGCGGTCCGGTTAGGTGTTCACTCAATAAGCAGAGCAGGGTGACTTACACAAGAATTCTGGGTGTCCTCTTAGCCACAGAGCAGGTCGGGCAGGCAACAATATGATGAAAAAGAAATAATAATAATAATGAATAAATAAATAGTGTCAAACTCCTCAGTGTTTATCTGGAAGGATGACAAAAAAATGTGATAATTTATAAAGGAACGTGAAATTTTGTTGGTAAAGTTGTGTGTGTGTGTGTGTGTGTATTTACCTAGTTGTATTTACCTAGTTGTAGTTTTACTGGGCCTGGGCTTTATGCTGGTGTGGCCCCGTCTCCATATCTACACCTATCCAATTTTTCTTTAAAACTGTGCACACTCGTTGCTGACACCACTTCTTCACTCAAACTGTTCCAAGTCTCAACACATCTTTGTGGGAAACTATATTTTTTAACATCTCTCAGACATCTTCCCTTTCTCAAATTTTTGCTATGCGATCTTGTGCTTCTAGTGTCATATTCTTCTCCCGGGATCAGTTTCTCTTTATCCACTTGATCCATTCCGTTGATCAATTTATAAACTTGTATCAGATCCCCTCTCTTCCTTCTCTGCTCCATGGTTGGTGGATCCATAGCATTTAGTCTCTCCTCATATGTCATCCCTTCAAATTTGTGTGTGTGTGTGTGTGTGTGTGTGGCTCATTGATCTTTACAGTGTGGTTTTTTCTTTCTTTCTCTCTCTTCCTCCTTTCTTTTGTTTTCTCTTTTTCCTTTCAATTTTCCTCAAGGGATGGAACAGGTGTGGAAGAAGAAAAGAATTTGTGATTTCCTGTCATGTTTAGTACCTGAATATCACTTCCTTTTCCTTTCTTTTTCTCTCTTCCTTCTTTCTTTTATGTTTCTTCTTTTTCCTTTAATTTTTCCTCAAGGGATGGAACAGGTGTGGAAAAAAGAAAAGTTTGTGTTTTCCTTTCATGTAAAGAACCAGAATATCACTTCCTTCTCCTCTCTTCTTGTCTCTTTCTCTTCTTTCTTTCTTTCCTCTTTTTCCTTTCATTTTTCCTCAAGGGATGGAACAGCTGTAGAAAAAAAAGAAGAGCATGTGTTTCCCTTTCATGTATAGGACCAGAATATTGCTTCCTTCTCTCTTTTTCTCTCTCTCTTTCTTTCCTCTTCTTCCTTTCGTTTTTCCTCAAGGGATGGAACAGCTGTAGAAAAAAAGAAGTGTGTTTTTGTTTTATGTATAGGACCAGAAATTCAGAATATCACCTAATTAACTTTTCTCAACAGACTACTAATACAGTGTCAAATTGTACCAGAACTATGCACAGTCTAGTCAGTGGTTGTCATTTTGAGGTCACCAATAAAGGCTCACACTGGTGGACACCTTCTTGGCCATGGGTGGAGTCGTGGAGGGCCGCTGGCTGCCCACCCACAAAAATATGTCCAAAACTATGTCAAAATTATTGCCGCTAGCAACCACTCTGCTCCACTCTGCTTGTAGTGTGAACTTACCC
>NC_059265.1:4535401-4543783 GCF_017591435.1 Portunus trituberculatus
TAGGTAAATACAACTAGGTAAATACACACACACACACACACAACTTTACCAACAAAATTTCACGTTCCTTTATAAATTATCACATTTTTTTGTCATCCTTCCAGATAAACACTGAGGAGTTTGACACTATTTATTTATTCATTATTATTATTATTTCTTTTTCATCATATTGTTGCCTGCCCGACCTGCTCTGTGGCTAAGAGGACACCCAGAATTCTTGTGTAAGTCACCCTGCTCTGCTTATTGAGTGAACACCTAACCGGACCGCTCTGCTTCTAGTGTGAACATACCCTTACACACACACACACTCCACCGAACCTTAACCCATCTTGCCCACTCCTACACAAACACAAACACAAACACACACACACTCCACCGAACCTTAATCCATCTTGCCCACTCCCACACAAACACACACACACACACACAAAATCCACCCCAAAAAAACACTTTCCAAATACACACACACACACACACACACACACACACACACACACACACACTCCACCAAACCTTAATCCATCTTGCCCACTCCACAAACACATACACACACACACACACACACACACACAAACACACACACACACACACACACACACACACACACACACACACACACACACACACACACACACACACACTCCATCAAACCATAATCCATCTTGCCCACTCCCACAAACACACACACACACACACACACACACACACACACACACACACACACACACACACACACACACACACACACACACACACACACACACACTGCCACACAGCCTCACCTCACTTCAAAACACAAAAAATCTTCACATAAATATAAATTCATAGTATAAAACAAACTTATTTCAAAATTCACCCAAAAAAAACACTTTCCAAATACACACACACACACACATTTCTAGCACCTTGCCACAAAAATTCAGTATTTTTATGAGACCTTCCAAGACAGTGGTTCCCAAACTGGGGGTGAATCATCCCTTGGGAGCAGCTTAACAATTTTTGGGGGAGTACTGGAGGTGACAGAAAAAATAAATAAATAAATAAAAATTCTGAAAAATGAAGAAAACCTTGCAGTGCCTCCCATTACAATTACTGTTAACTTAGTCTTAGTGGGCAAAGTTGTAACATAAATAATTATTCTGTGTAAGGGGTATGTGGTTGGTTAGTGTGACTTGTTAACCCCTTCAGTACTGGGACACATTTTTACCTAGAGATCTGTGTACCATTAGACCATTTTATTCACTTTAAGAAGGGTCTATGGAGGGCACAAGATTAAAGGCCACAGTCTTCACTATCTTAACCCCTTCAGTACTGGGGGACAATTATACCTCAAGATTTGTGCACCATTAGACCATATCATTGACATTAGCAAGGGTCTATGGAGGTCACAAGGTTAATGGACACAGTCTTCACTTTCTTAACCCTTTCAGTATTGGGACACATTTTTACCTTGACATTTGTGTACCATTGGACCATTTTATTACCATTAGGAAGGGTCTATGAAGGTCACGAGGTTAATGGCCACAGTCTTCACTATTTTAACCCCTTCAGTACTGGGACACCTTTTTATCCTCAGATCTGTGTACCATTAGACCATTTTATTGACATTAGGAAAGGTTTATAGACATCAGAAGGTTAATGGTCAGAGTCTTCACTATTTTAACCCCTTCAGTACTGGGATACCTTTTTACCCTGAGATCTGTGTACCATTAGACCATTTTATTGACTTTAGGAAAGGTTTATAAAGGGCAGAAGAATAATGGCCACAGTCTTCACTATTTTAAACCCTTCAGGACTGGGACACATTTTTACCCTGAGATCTGTGTACCATTAGACCATTTTATTGACATTAGGAAAGGTTTATAGACATAAGAAGGTTAATGGCCACAGTCTTCACTATTTTAACCCCTTCAGTACTGGGACACATTTTACCTTGACATTTGTGTACCATTAGACCATTTTATTGACATTAGGAAAGGTTTATAGAGGGCAGAAGAATAATGGCCACAGTCTTCACTATTTTATCCCCTTCAATACTGGGACATCTTGAGATCTGTGTACCATTAGACCATTTTATTGACATTAGGAAAGATCTATAGACATCAGAAGACTAATGGCCACAGTCTTCACTATTTTAACCCCTTCAGTACTGGGACACATTTTTACCTTGACATTTGTGTACCATTAGACCATTTTATTGACATCAGCAAGGATCTATGGAAATGACAAGATTAATGGCCACAGTCTTCACTATTTTAACCCCTTCAGTACTAGAAGACATTTTTACCTTGAGATTTGAGTACCATTAGACCATTTTATTGACATTAGGAAAGGTTTATAGACATCAGAAGATTAATGGCCAATATCTTCACCATAAAAACATGCCAAATGGTCTTAAAATACCATAAAACATGCCAAACTCTCTTAGAATGCCCTGAAAACATGCCAAACTTGTCTTAAAATGTCCTTAAAAAAATAACATTCCAAACTGCTTATCCATCCTAACTGTTCTTCATGACTCCAGGTGTTGTCTTGTACTCTGGGTGTTGCTGATGGCTGTAGGCGTTGTAGAAGGCTTGTGTTGCATTGTGGCTTGTCTTGACTTGCTTGGTGGTGCAGTGTGTCTATTGGCTTGACTTTCCTGTAATGATAGGTTTACATTGAGTCACCTTCACTATTTTGTAAACTGAACTGAACGCAACTCAACCAAACCTAACAGAACTCAACCTAACTTAACTAAACTGAACAGAAATTAACCTAACCCAAAACAACCCAGCTCAACCCAACCCAACCCAACCAAAGTTAACCCAAAACAACCCATCATAACCCAACCCAACTCAACCCAACCCAAAACAACCAGTTAACCCAGAACAACCCAGCATAACCCAACCTAACTCAACCTAACCCAAGCCAAAACAACCCAAGTTAACCCAGAACAACCCAACATAACCCAACCCAATCCCAAACTAACCCAAAACAACCCAGCACAACCCAAGCTAACCCAACCCAACCCTTTATCTTTACCTTTACCGAGGTGCCTGTCACGTGACGTCGGCGACCATGGAACACCATCCTCCTCTGTTTTGAGCCACTCTAACCCGATCCACAGTTGTCCAGCCCTCACTGACGTGTTTCACCAATGTGTCCATAAACTTGACCCTCTGTCTTCCTCTCGCTGGTTCCTTATACTCTCCCCAACAAGCATTCTCTCCCACAGTCCATGTCCTCTCAGTACATGGCCCACAAAATTGAGGTGTCTCCTCCTGATACTCTTCACCGGTGTTTTTTCCATTACTACTCTTCTCAATCCTTCATTAGTGATCCGTGCACTCCAAGGGATTCTCAGCATTCTTTGCATGAACCACATTTCTACTGCTTCTAACCTTTTGATCATGTTCTTCTTTATCGTCCATGTCTCAGAGCCATACGTTAATGTGGATCATACATAACGCTTGAGTATACGTTTTCTTAGAGTTATATTCATGCTAATATTGGTCATTATCTTTCTTACCCCTTAAAGTACGGGGGGTTGATTTACTTTCTGTCTGTTACAGCGAGGAAAAATCACACCTGTCAAAAATGCTAAAAATATTCTTTTCCTCATAAAAGCATATTTCTTTGTGTTATTCTGAGTACAACGATATAGTTTTCAACATGTCATCACCTCTCACACCAAAGTTATTGCACGTCAAAAAATTCATGGCAGAATCCGCCGCTAAGAAATACCCCCCAAGCTCAGATAACACCATGCTCTCTCTCTCTCTCTCTCTCTCTCTCATTTGGGCATATGAATTTGATGTAAAAGTAGGAACTTTTGCACTTTCATGTCATGAAAATGTGAACTCAGATGAAATGATGTTCAAAACAGAAAAATAAAAATAAACCACATATTACAAATATTGTGGATTTTTATAATAATTGGAATGTGGCAACTCTTCTTGGCAATGGGACTGACGTGACTTGGCCGACAAGCACAGTCCTGTAGAGGCAACCATGGGTGACACACACCAGCGCATTGTTCGAGGGGAGTATGTGAGGAGGTTTATGAACGTCGCTGTGAGGGTTGGCCTCTGTCTCCCAGATCACTATCAGAATCACTACTGGAGTCTTCACTTTCTTCTGTCTTAATAAAAATCACTGTCTTCATTTTCACCACTATCCTCAATGTCATTACCGAGTAAAACTGACATAACATCACTCGAGTACCGAAACCTAACTCCGGGTCACGGGATTGCTAGATGTTGCCTCAAAATGGGAAAAGATGACCTATGTGAGGAACATATGTCTCCAGGCTCAAAGAGGTGAGTGAGAAAAGATGCCAGAGACTTCCACTTGCCCAAGGACCAACAGTGAGGGAGAGATTCAAACGTTTAGCGCCGAAAAATCATGATTCCCGGAACGATCCCTGCTTCTCTGCACGCCACGCTACAATCATCCCGAAACAATCACCGAACGTTAAGGGTTAAACTATCTATGAGTGCTTGCAATTTTACCTCGGAATCTGCCGCTAAAACTGTATCGTCCGCATAATGTATGTTGTTTGTGTTTCTTCCCCCAATGCAAATTCCCTCCATTTCTTCCATCTCCTCCAAACATTTTTGTCCATACAACGAGAACAAGTCTGGTGAGAGTACGCAGCCTTACCACACTCCTCTCTGTATCTCTACCCATTCTGTGTCTGGTGAGAGTACACAGCCTTGCCACACTCCTCTCTGTATCTCTACCCATTCTGTGTTTTTATTTTTTATTCTTATTGCTGCTTTTAGTTCCCAGTATAGGTTATTTATCATTCTTACATCTTTGCCATCCAATCCAATCTCCTTTAACACGTCAATCATTTCCTCCTGTCTAATCGTCTCAAAGGCTTTCTCAAAGTCCACCAAACACATGTATACATCTTTTTGCATTTCAACTGCTCTTTCTGTTACCATCCTCAGGCCAAATATTGCATTACCCTTTCAAAATCCATATTGCTCCCAACCCAATCTAACCCAACATGACCCAACCCAACCCAACCCCAAATAACCCAGCATAAGCCAACCCAACCCACCCCAAATTAACCCAACCTAACCCAAAACAACCCAACCCAAATTAACCCAGCATGACCCAACACAACCCAACCCCAAATAACCCAGAACAACCCAGCATAACCCAACCCAACCGGTGGAGCATGTGGTGCTGGAGTGTGTGAAGTATGCCAGAGACAGGTATGAAATGATGCAAGTGGTGCTGAGGGAGCTGGGGCATGACAGAGTGGAGATGACAGGAAGGGAATGGATGGTGGTGCTGCTGGGACTATGTGGGGAGATGAATGGAAGGATGATTGAGGCTGTGAAAGAGTTCCTGGAGAGAATGTGGCGTGCTAGATGCAAGAACTAGTGGTGTGAAAGATGCCATTAAAACCTGCCAAACTTTCTTAAATTGAACTCAAAATCTGCCAAACTCTCTTAATATGCCATGAAAACATGTCAAACTGTCTTAATATGCCCTTAAAACATGCCAAACTGTCTAAAATGTCTTCAAAACATGCCAAACTATTTTAAAATGGCCTCAAAACCAGCTAAACTGTCTCAAATTTCCCTCAAAACATAACAAACTGCCTTAATATGCCCTCCAAATCTGCCAAACTGTCTTCAATTCCCCTAAAAACCTCCAAAATTGTCTTAATATACACTCAAAACCAAACTGTCTCAATATGCCCTCCAAAATGTCTTAAAATGCCCTCAAAACATGTCAAACTCTCAAAATGCTCTCAAAACATGCCAAACTGTCTCAATATGGCCATAAAATATGTCAAACTTCTCAAAATACCCTCAAAATATGCCAAACTGTCTTAAATTGCCCTCAAAGCATGTCAAACTGTCTTAAATTGCCCTGAAATATGTCAAACTGTCTTAAAATACCCTTAAAAAATGTTTCAAAATCTTACCCAGCCCAACCCAACCACACCTCCCCACACCACACACCACACCACTGACCTGCATAAGGAAGGGAGCCGTGTGACCTCAGCATTGAGTGGCCACCTCCTCTCAGGTCACAGTGAAGTCCCAGTCCAAGGAGTCCTGCGGCAAAAGGTCAGAGGTCACACAGGTCACACTGGGATAGTAATAATAGTAATAGTATTAGCACAGGAGGAGGAGGAGGAGGAGGAGGAGGAGGAGGAGGAGGAGGAGGAGGAGGAGGAGGAGGAGGAGGAGGAGGAGGAGGAGGAGGAGGAGGAGGAGGAGGAGGAGGAGGAGGAGGAGGAGGAGGAGGAGGAGGAGGAGAGAGAGAGAGAGAGAGAGAGAGAGAGAGAGAGAGAGAGAGAGAGAGAGAGAGAGAGAGAGAGAGAGAGAGAGAGAGAGAGAGAGAGATTGAAATAGCAAAACTTTATGAAATGACAATATTTATTATTTTACCTTTTCTTTTCTCTCTTTTCTTCTTCTCCTCCTCTTCTCATATTCCTCCACCTCTTCCTTCTTCTTCTTCTTCTTCTTCTTCCTGTTCCTGTTCCTCCTCCTCCTCCTCCTCTTCTTGCCTTGGTCCGTCTTTCTCCATATTTTTAACACAATCTGAAATAAATAAAACTGGATTAATATGAGAGAGAGAGAGAGAGAGAGAGAGAGAGAGAGAGAGAGAGAGAGAGAGAGAGAGAGAGAGAGAGAGAGAGAGAGAGAGAGAGAGACCTTAGTGTTTCAGTGTGCGGAGGCCATAAATTCAGAGTGTTATTGAAGCAGTGGGTAAGTAAGTGAAGTGCTTGACAGTGACACATTGAGAATAAGTGAAGTGATAATACAAGATACATAGTGACACAAGTGATACACTGCAGGAGTAATTATCACTACATCAATAAGAACACTAGCAGTCAAATAGTTGGTGGGCTTTGAGATAGGAGATACCCATAATGCCTTCTTTAGCCCGTTAAAACACAATGCAAATGCACCTATGCTTTCAATCTCCATTAATTCTCATCGTCCACACTTTTATGTCCACATTTAAAACTGCACACTCTTCTAAATCAAGTGAAAAATTGAGGTTTATGAGACAAAATTGTAAGAAAAACATTCTTTCACACACCCCACACTCACCAAACACACAGCACACCAGCACACACCATTCCCACACCTGCACACACCAGCAAACCACAAACAACCCTTTGCAAACACTGGAAAATGCAAAAAAACACACCCCAAAAATATAGTTTACACAACAAACAACACATTTACACACACACCACACGTACCACACACACACTACACCTGCAGAAACCTTTCCCACACCTGCACACACCAGCACAGTACACAGCTTGGTGTGTGGAGGGAGATATGGAGGAAAGAAAAGGAGGTGGTGGAGGGAAAAATGAGAAAAATTGTCAGGTTTTGAAGTGAGATTTAGAAAAGTACTATTTTGACTATGATAGAAGTGAGATAGGAGACTCAAAATTGGAGGGAAGGTGGAGGAAACATGGAGGAAATAGTCTACTGAAGGAAAAGCCAGGAGGACCTGTGGAGGGAGATATGGAGGAAACAAGACAAACATTACCTAACCAAAACGCACCAAAAATTACCTAAAAATATTGCATCAAGCAACAAAACACACACACACACACACACACACACACACACACACACACACACTTACGTATGAGCGGAATGTAATGTATTCCAACATAAATGGAGTGATATCGAGGATTTTAGAACTCAACGATTACTTGAGGGACAAGAACCCAGATATTGTGGGTCTTACTGAAACAAAACTGAGAGAGGAGAAGACCTGATGATGGTTGGAGAAGGAAATATAATGTTTGGAAAAGAAATAGAGTAGGTAAGATGGGAGGAGGAGTGATGTTGCTGGTTAAAAAGATATAAAGGTGGATCAAGTGAAAGAAGGTATGGGAAAGGCAGAAGTGCTAAAGATCAGAGCAGAAACTAATGAAGGAAAAAGAGGCACTACATAGTGGTGTACGTACCACCTAAGACAAATGCATGGTCAGTACAGGAATATGAAGAAATGATAAGTGATACAGGAACATGTCTGGAAGAAATGTTGGGTGGCTGTGAACGAACTATAATGATGGGAGATTTTAATTGTAAAGAGGTGTGTTGGGAGGACTGGTCAATGGAAGGATCAGAGACAACATGGGAAATACACTATTGACACTGGCAATGGAAAATGTGTTAACTCAGTGGGTCAAAGAAGATACTAGGTTTGGAGGAGAGGAGCATCGTCAAGACTGGACTTGGTCTTTAGTACAGAGCCAATGGTCATTGAGGAGATGAGGGTGGAGTGCCCTTTAGCAAAGAGTGATCATGCAGTTTTGGAGTTCAAGGTGATAGATGAAGAGAAATCTAGAAGAAATGAAGAATATAAAGTGGGAAGATGGAATTATGCCAAGACAGATTT
>NC_059265.1:4544283-4569002 GCF_017591435.1 Portunus trituberculatus
TTCTTCTTCTTCCTGTTCCTCTTCCTCTTCCTCCTCCTCTTCTTGCCTTGGTCCGTCTTTCTCCATATTTTTAACACAATCTGAAATAAATAAAACTGGATTAATATGAGAGAGAGAGAGAGAGAGAGAGAGAGAGAGAGAGAGAGAGAGAGAGAGAGAGAGAGAGAGAGAGAGAGAGAGAGAGAGAGAGAGAGAGAGACCTTAGTGTTTCAGTGTGCGGAGGCCATAAATTCAGAGTGTTATTGAAGCAGTGGGTAAGTAAGTGAAGTGCTTGACAGTGACACATTGAGAATAAGTGAAGTGATAATACAAGATACATAGTGACACAAGTGATACACTGCAGGAGTAATTATCACTACATCAATAAGAACACTAGCAGTCAAATAGTTGGTGGGCTTTGAGATAGGAGATACCCATAATGCCTTCTTTAGCCCGTTAAAACACAATGCAAATGCACCTATGCTTTCAATCTCCATTAATTCTCATCGTCCACACTTTTATGTCCACATTTAAAACTGCACACTCTTCTAAATCAAGTGAAAAAATTGAGGTTTATGAGACAAAATTGTAAGAAAAACATTCTTTCACACACCCCACACTCACCAAACACACAGCACACCAGCACACACCATTCCCACACCTGCACACACCAGCAAACCACAAACAACCCTTTGCAAACACTGGAAAATGCAAAAAAAAACACACCCCAAAAATATAGTTTACACAACAAACAACACATTTACACACACACCACACGTACACACACACACTACACCTGCAGAAACCTTTCCACACCTGCACACACCAGCACAGTACACAGCTTGGTGTGTGGAGGAGATATGGAGGAAAGAAAAGGAGGTGGTGGAGGGAAAAATGAGAAAAATTGTCAGGTTTTGAAGTGAGATTTAGAAAAGTACTATTTTGACTATGATAGAAGTGAGATAGGAGACTCAAAATTGGAGGGAAGGTGGAGGAAACATGGAGGAAATAGTCTACTGAAGGAAAAGCCAGGAGGACCTGTGGAGGGAGATATGGAGGAAACAAGACAAACATTACCTAACCAAAACGCACCAAAATTACCTAAAAATATTGCATCAACAACACACACACACACACACACACACACACACACACACACACACACACACTTACGTATGAGCGGAATGTAATGTATTCCAACATAAATGGAGTGATATCGAGGATTTTAGAACTCAACGATTACTTGAGGGACAAGAACCCAGATATTGTGGGTCTTACTGAAACAAAACTGAGAGAGGAGAAGACCTGATGATGGTTGGAGAAGGAAATATAATGTTTGGAAAAGAAATAGAGTAGGTAAGATGGGAGGAGGAGTGATGTTGCTGGTTAAAAAGATATAAAGGTGGATCAAGTGAAAGAAGGTATGGGAAAGGCAGAAGTGCTAAAGATCAGAGCAGAAACTAATGAAGGAAAAAGAGGCACTACATAGTGGTGTACGTACCACCTAAGACAAATGCATGGTCAGTACAGGAATATGAAGAAATGATAAGTGATACAGGAACATGTCTGGAAGAAATGTTGGGTGGCTGTGAACGAACTATAATGATGGGAGATTTTAATTGTAAAGAGGTGTGTTGGGAGGACTGGTCAATGGAAGGATCAGAGACAACATGGGAAATACACTATTGACACTGGCAATGGAAAATGTGTTAACTCAGTGGGTCAAAGAAGATACTAGGTTTGGAGGAGAGGGAGCATCGTCAAGACTGGACTTGGTCTTTAGTACAGAGCCAATGGTCATTGAGGAGATGAGGGTGGAGTGCCCTTTAGCAAAGAGTGATCATGCAGTTTTGGAGTTCAAGGTGATAGATGAAGAGAAATCTAGAAGAAATGAAGAATATAAAGTGGGAAGATGGAATTATGCCAAGACAGATTTTGGAAACCTAAAGAAATTCTTTCAAGAGACAAATTGGATGAAATTCAAGAGTGCTAAGGGAGTAAATGAAATGTGGAAGGAATTTATAAAAATATACAAAGAAGGTGAGAAAAAATTTGTACCAATAAGACAACATAGAGAAGTTGGAAAGTAGGACTGGTTTAACGATAGATGTGAAAAGGCTAGAACAAGAAAAGAGGATGCATGGAAGAGGTGGAGAAGGAAAAGACGAATTAAGCAGTGGGAAAGTTACAAAAGAGCAAGAAATGAATATGTGTTGATTAGAAGAGAAGAAAGAAAGAAACAAGAAAAGGATATAATTGATAAATGTAAAGACCAACCAAGGCTTTTTACAGACATGTGAACAACAACATCAAAAATAGAGAAAGTATTGAAAGTTTAGAAGTAAATGGAGTATGCAGTGAGGATCCCAGGGAAATGGCAGAGGCTATGAATGGATGCTTTCGGAAGGATTCACAAAGGAGACTGCTTTTGACAAACCACTGGTAATGGAACAGAAAGGGATTATGAAGGAGTTTCAAGTAACTGTGGAGGAGATCAAGAATATGATGGGGAGTTTAGAAGTGAGAAAAGCTGTGGGACCTGATGGGGTATCAGGATGGATTTTAAGAGAATGCAGGGAGCAACTGGCAGAAAAAGTTTGTGAAGTAATTGATGCCTCATTAAGGGAAGGTGTAGTGCCCCAAGACTGGAAAAGAGCTAACATTGTCCCAATTTACAAATCAGGTAACAAGAGAGACCCACTGAACTATAGACCAATGTCACTTACAAGTGTGGTAGCTAAGATGTGTGAGAGGGTGGTGAAGAATAGATGGACAGACTTCTTGGAGAAAAATGACATACTTTGTGAGTGTCAATTTGGTTTTAGAAAAGGGCGTTCATGCACGACAAACCTGATATGTTACTATTCGAGGGTGATAGATGTAATACAGGAAAGAGATGGTTGGGCTGATGGAATATATCTGGATTTAAAAAAAGCCTTTGATAAGGTACCACACCGGAGACTGATCTGGAAACTTGAAATGGTAGGAGGAGTGCATGGCAGTTTACTAAAATGGATGGAAGACTTTTGGTAGGAAGAGAAATGAGAACAATAATTAAGGACAGACCATCAGAATGGGGCTTGGTGGAGAGTGGAGTTCCACAGGGATCAGTGTTGGCACCAGTAATGTTCGCGGTCTACATAAATGACATGGTGGATGGGGTGTCCAGTTATGTGAGCCTATTTGCAGACGATGCAAAATTGTTAAGAAAAGTGAGATGTGACAAAGATTGCGAACTACTCCAGGAAGACTTGGACAGAATATGGAAATGGAGCTGTACATGGCAAATGGAGTTCAACACGACAAAATGCAAGAAATTAGAGTTTGGCAAGAGTGAAAGAAGAATCAGGAGTATGTACAAGATAGGAAATGAAGACATAAAACCAGTCATGAAGAAAAAGACCTTGGGGTGACAATTACCAATGACCTATCGCCAGAGAGACATATAAACAAAATAATTGGAGAAGTATTGAACTTATTGAGGAACATAAGAGTGGCATTCGTATATTTAGATGAAGAAATGATGAAGAAAATAATTACTGCAATGATAAGACCGAGGCTTGAATATGCAACAATACAGTGGGCTCCGAACTTAAAGAAACACATAAGGAAACTAGAGAAAGTACAGAGGGCTGCAACAAAAATGGTGCCTGACTTAAGAGATTTGACTTATGAAGACAGACTGAACAGAATGCAACTTCCGACCCTGGAAAACAGAAGATAAAAGGGGAGACCTGATAGCAATATACAGAGTGATGATTGGCATGGAAAAATGGATAAGGAAGATCTGTGTATGTGGAATGAAAGAATGTCGAGAGGGCATGGGAAAAACTAAAAACTTATAGGAGAGATGTGAAAAATATAGCTTCCCTCATAGAAGGGTGAAGCATGGAATAGTTTAGACGTGGAAGTGGGCAAGGAATATTCATGATTTTAAGAAAAAGCTGGACATTAGTAGATATGGAGACGGGACAGTACGAGCATAGCTCTTTTCCCGTATGTTACAATTAGGTAAATTAGGTAAATACACAAGCCATATTGATAGAATTTTCAGAGAGACGTATAATTTGCTAAGGAATATTGGAGTAGCATTTCACTATATGGACAAGGAAATGATGAAGAAATTGATAAGTACTAAAATAAAACCTAGATTGGAATATGCAGGAGTTGTGTGGACTCCCATAAAAAAAACACATAAGAAAATTAGAGAGACTACAAAAATGGCTGCAAGAATGGTTCCAGAATTTAAAGGGATGGCATATGAGGAGAGACTAAAGGCAATGGATCTACCAACCTTGGAGCAGAGAAGAGAGAGGGATCTGATACAAGTTTATAAATTGATTAACGGAATGGATGAAGTGGATAATGAGAAACTGATCCTGAGAGAAGAATATGACTTTAGAAGCACAAGATCGCATAGTAAGAAACTAAGGAAGGGACGATGTCTGAGAGATGTTAAAAAATTTAGTTTCCCGCAAAGATGTGTTGAGACTTGGAACAGTTTGAGTGAGGAAGTGGTGTCAGCAAAGAGTGTACATAGTTTTAAAGAAAAATTAGATAAGTCTAGATATGGAGACGGGACCACACGAGCATAAAGCCCAGGCCCTGTAAAACTACAACTAGGTAAATACATACACACACACACACACACCTGCACTCCACAAACAACCCTTAAATCACACCTGGAAAACACCCACAATAAGTCTACCCTAGCCAACCCACACCAAAAAACAATAAATACTATACATAGGTAGCTATAGTTGACATTACAAAACATACAAAAACAGTATTATTCCAGTGTTTCACCACATTCCACTAAATGTTTTTTACCCACCTCATGAGATAGAGCTCCTCATTACGAGTATTTTTAATCCCATATTTATAAGGCGCAACCTATTTATAATGGTGATACCGAATTTCAAAAATTTAATCGTATTTTGGCGATCTCACTCCCGAGTCAATAGAACAGAGACAGACTGGCGCGAGAGCTGCTCGACCCAGGGCAGCGGCTAGCGTGCGGGCCAACATTAGTGACTCGTTTTGTTTGAGCTATTGTTTCCGCTGATTGGTTACTTCCGTTTGAAAGTGAACTGGCAGCCAATGAAAAAAAAAATCATAATTTATTCAACCAATCACGGTGGCCTTGAGACTTGCGGTATGAATTTGAATTCAGTTTGAGGCAAGATGTCCCACTGTGCAGGTTGTGAACTGCATTACTTCAATGTTTTGGTTATCATATTTTCAATAGATGTCATGTCGGCTGAGTGAGAGCTGTGAGGGTGGAGCTGGGAAACGAGGAAAACTGGAGGGACCACTTCATTTGGACAGTGCCACAGTTCCTACTAATACATATTGGTTTGTAGAGCAAGAAAAATAAATCATGAAAATAATTTAATACAACAACACCTGGATAGAATTTTGATTGTCCCCATCATATTGACAGGTTAATGGTATATGATGGCTGTTATTATCATTGATGTTTTCTTTCAGGGTTCACAAGCAGACACGCAGTGTTGTCCAAAGAGGCACTGGGCAGCTGAAACACCGATTTCATGTCTTGCACAGTGAGGTCCGGGTCAGCCCACCATTGAAGGTGTGCAAGATGGTGCATGTTTGTGCTATGTTGCACAATATATGTAAAGACAGGAATATTCCTATTCCTATTGATGCAGGCCACCCTGACTTTGAAGAGCAGCAGCACGACATCGTACAAGAAGTGCCACCACTTCCAGCTGCTCGACAAAATCCGGGTCGCCTGTATCGAGATGAATTCTGCAACTTGCATTTCAAGTATGTTGATTATTTTGTACCAATATATACTGGCTTTACTGTATTTGATCTTGGATATGTCTACTTATCATGCATTAGTATCTCATTACTGTTGATTAACCACCTTTTTTCAGCAATCCTGCCAGAAACATGGCCCACCTGCCCCACCACTGATCTGGTGACACATGCAGAGATCAATTTTGCAACTTGCATTTCAAGTATGTTGGTTATTCATTCTGTACCAATATTTACTGGCTTCTATAAATAATCTTGGATACATTCACTCATCATCTCATTATTGTTGATAAGCAACCTAATTTTTCTTTTCTTTTCTTTTTTCATTCTTTCCAGCATTCCTGCTTGAAGTGCGGATCTCCTGCCCTTCAGCACACATGGCCAGTCACATGCCAAGGTACTGTCAACATCTATGTTTTCCATCTCCTTAATTCTTATCCTCACTGCTTTTGTGTTGACATTTAAAACTGTACACTCTTCTAAATCAACATAAATGCTTTCTATCTCTCCTAATTGTCATCCTCCACACTTCCATGTCAACATTTTAAACCTTACACTCTTCTAAATCAACATAGATACTTTCATCTCTCTTAATCCTCATCCTCGACACTTCCATGTCCACATTTAAAACTGTACACTCTTCTAAATCAACATATATACTTTCATCTCTCTTAATTCTCATCCTCCACACTTGTGTCCACATTTAAAACTGTACACTCTTCTAAATCAACATACATGCTTTCCATCTCCATTAATTGTCATCCTCCACACTTCCATGTCCACATTTAAAACTGTACACTCTTCTAAATCAACATATATACTTTCCATCTCCCTTAATTCTTATCCTTGCTGCTTCCATGTCCACATTTAAAACCATACACCCTTCTAAATCAACATACATGCTTTCCATCTCCTTAATTGTCATCCTCACCACTTCCATCACTTTCTTCCTGGGAGCTCCTGGCCTCACTGTCCTTTTCTGGCAAATATTCCTCATGTGAGTCACTAATGAGTCCTTCTGATTGACTCTCATTGTCCTCAGAATCCTGTAATTCATCTAATAGAGCCAGCTCACCCTCAGAATTCCTCAAGGGTGACAATGACAACACCATTACACCACACTGGTCAGTAACACACTGCCCACCGGCCACCACCCTCCCCTCAGGCCACACGGTCCCTCCCCAAGCCACCGTACCCAGTGTCCCTGAAAACAGTTAGTCACTTTGTCACTGAATCATAAAAAACACACAAAGCGAGAAGATGAAGCACTGATGGAGCGATGGTGTGTGCATGTACTGTAAATATCTTGAAACACCCTTAAAACACCCTAACATAGCCTAAAATAGTTAAAAACAGTCTTAAACACCCTTAAATAGTCTTAAAATAACCCTAAAAACAGTCTTAAACACCCTTAAAATAGCTTAAAACTGCCTTAAACATCCTAAAATTCTTCAAACACCCTAAAATAGCCTTAAACAATCTAAAACAGCCTAAAAATACCCTAAGACAGCCTTAAAACACCCTAAAGTAGCCTTAAACACCCTCAAAGTCTTCAAACACCCTAAAACAGCCTTCAATACTCACAGTTGGCTAGGTGTGTCCCAGCTGGTGTAGTTGCTATGTTCCATCCCTACATAGAGCCACTTCCTTTAGTACGGCCGGTGGTGGCTGGTGATCCTGTTGGGAGGAGGTGGTGGTGGTTATAATAGTACTAGTGGTGGTAGTGAAATGGTGTGGTTTTGTGAGCATCTGATGTGGTAATGTTGGTTGTTTGTGGTGGTTGTGGGTGTGGTTGGACAGTGGTGGTGGTGGTGGTGGTGGTATTAGGAGGATTTTAAAAAGACAAATATTTTCCGGCCAAAACAAGTTAAAAAATTGAGGTTTATGAGACAAAATTGTAAGGAAAAACACGCTTTCACACACCCGACACTCACCAAACACACAGCACACCAGCACACACCATTCCCACACCTGCACACACCAACAAACCACAAACAACCCTTTGCAAACACTGGAAAATGCAAAAAACACACACCCAAAAAATATATAGTAGCTTACACTAAAAACATTTACACACACCACACACACACACCACACCTGCGGAAACCTTTCCCACACCTGCACACACCAGCACAGTACACAGCTTGGTGTGTGGAGGGAGATATGGAGGAAAGAAAAGGAGGTGGTGGAGGGAAAAATGAGAAAAATTGTCAGGTTTTGAAGTGAGATTTAGAAAAGTACTATTTTGACTATGATAGAAGTGAGATAGGAGACTCAAAATTAGAGGGAAGGTGGAGGAAACATGGAGGAAATAGTCTACTGAAGGAAAAGCCTGGAGGTAACCTGTGGAGGAAACAAGACAAACATTACCTAACCAAAACGCACCAAAAATTACCTAAAAATATTGCATCACACACACACACACTCCACAAACAACCCTTAAATCACACCTGGAAAACGCCCACAATAAGTTTACCCTAGCCAACCAACACAAAAAAAAAAAAAAAAAAACACTATACATAGGTAGCTATAGTTGACATTACAAAAACGTACAAAAAACACACTTACACACACACCACACTCACAGCACACCTGAGGACACCTTTCCCACACCCACACACACTCACCTCTCCCTCTGGAACTTGGTGAGTGGAGTATTTGTGGAGTTTTGCCGCAGAGAGGAGACATGCAGCAAGTCAACAGCAGCGGCTCTCCAAGAACCCATTGTGACATTGTGGCAAGCCATGGTGCACCTCTGGAATAGTGGTAGTTGTTGTAGTAGTGGTAGTGGTGGTGGTGGTAGTAATAGTATAAATGAGGCGTGACAAGGCGTAGGAAAGGGTGAAGGACACTGCCTACCACACTATAACACCACCATATCTCACTAACCACTTCAACTATCAAACTATCACGCATATGGGAGGTGTATGGATCCACAAACTATCTACGGAGGCAATATGGGGCGTGACAAGGCGTAGTAAATAAGAAAAACTGAAAATAGTTAACACAGAGAGGGCCGATGTGGAAGGCAGGATGGCGGACACTGCCTAACACAAGAACACCACCATATCTCAGTAACCGCTTCAACTATCAAACTATCCCGCGCATGGGAGGTGTATGGGTGCATAAGCTATCTATGGAGGCAATATGGGGCGTGACAATGCGTAGGAGGGCAGGAATGACCACCGCAAATATGAGGCAACAAAACCCAAAAGTTTGCTTATAAAGACGCACTTATTTTCACTTTACCAGACTTTTTCACCTTAATTGGCACGTCTCACTAACTCTACATACTTTAGATAATAAGCATGTACACGCACACACTTGGGAATAACTCACCTGCTCCACAAATGTTCAAAAACTGTAAATCTCAAAACAGAGCTAACAATGGCGGATCTTCTCTTCTTCTTCTTCTACGCAAAATGTCGACATCATTGTATACACTTCCTCTATCACTCAAACTTCTTATAAAATTCAAAATAACATTGAAATAAAATAAATAAAATATGAAATGGTAAAGAAAAATGAAAATAACATGTGTATTATATTCCCAATACCGAAATGGGGTGTTGGGGTCACTCACAAATCTTGATAAAAACATATTTCGCCGTAAGGATTGAAATATTTCTACTTATTTAGTGAAGTTGGCACTTTTCTGATATCTGATTTGTTATTAGTAAAGTAAACTAATTTCTAAACTACAATAGAATCGAGTCCAGCTGTGTTTTGGTTTACCGAAAAAATAACGTTAAAGTCACTGC
The DNA here is from genome assembly GCF_017591435.1 of Portunus trituberculatus. Taxonomy (NCBI): domain Eukaryota; kingdom Metazoa; phylum Arthropoda; class Malacostraca; order Decapoda; family Portunidae; genus Portunus; species Portunus trituberculatus. The sequence continues at coordinate 4,553,808 of NC_059265.1, forward strand.
AAGGAATATAACGTTTTTTTTTTATTACCACGCCTAGGATTGTTTTGGTGCTTGATATAACACTTAAAAGATATGAAAAACATGATTCAAGTAACAATATTCCATAAAGTTTAGTCTACCTATTCGTATTTTCAATTTCAAAATTTTGAATGGTAACAAAATAGAAAACAAAAATCTTTATATGACAAAGAATCTGTGTTTTCTTTATTCGGCTGGAAAGCGAAAATTTGTGTTATTCAGAAAATGTAATATAACGTAGTTTGGGTGAGCTTTCCATCTCGACATTGTGGTGTGTTTGTCACCCGTTAATTGGACACAAACACCTTCCTTTCCACCGCTTTCAATAAAAACCACCCGGTAGGAATATTATATTTTGATTATTAGTTACACTATTTATCGCGCCTAAAAGTGTAGTGTATACTAGTCTGGGAGCCGTTTTTCTTGTGGCGATTTTTTAAATGAATTATCTACGTCAATATTGAACCCACGGGGGCGCCTCACCCTGCCTTCCCCATGGACAGTCCAGCAATGTCTGCTTCCACTCCCCCTGTGTTTCCAGACCCAGAGAGTGAAGCAAAGCCAGAATCAACCACCACACTAGATAAATAGCCATTACTGTGGTAAATAAGGCGATGGTTGTGTATATGTACCCCAGTTAACACCGCCCGCCGCCCACCTCACCCACACCCACAGCCCGCCCCAACATTTCCTTCAATTCTCACTGTTTTCTGCTGCTGCTGCGCCTCAAATGCATAGCAGGGACAAAAGAGGAGGAGTAGTAGTAGTAGTAGCAGGAGCAGCAGTGTTATTATTATTACTATGAGGGTTAATGTGTGTGTGTGGGGGCAGGCTGTTTTATGTAAAAATCCCCTATCTCTCTCTCTCTCTCTCTCTCTCTCTCTCTCTCTCTCTCCATGAAGGCCACAGAGGTGACTAGGTAGAGTGTTCCTGCTGTTAATAATTTAGAAATGTTGTTAATCTCTCACTGGAACCTTAAAAACAATAACAACTTCAACTATACTCTATTGATGAAGGTTAGACACACAACCCGTCACTTCAGAGGAGCTTGGCGGTGTCTTATGGTGTGGCTTGACAATGTTAGGGCTGGATATGTCACTAAGCTCTCTCTCTCTCTCTCTCTCTCTCTCTCTCTCTCTCTCTCTCTCTCTCTCTCTCTAATCGGTAAAGTTAGTCACTCTGAAGGTAAAAATGTGTCCCAGTAATGAAGATGTTAAAATAGTGAAGACTGGCCATTAATCTTCTGTCCTCCATACACCCTTCCTAATGTCAATAAAATGGTCTAATGGCACACAAATCTCAAGGTAAAAATGTGTCCCAGTACTGAAGGGGTTAAAATAGTGAAGACTGTGGCCATTAATCTTCTGCCCTCCATACACCCTTCCTAATGTCAATAAAATGGTTTAATGGTGCACAAATCTCAAGGTAAAAATATGTCCCAGTACTGAAGGGGTTAAAATAGTGAAGACTGTGGCCATTAATCTTCTGCTCCATACACCCTTCCTAATGTCAATAAAATGGTCTAATGGTACACAAATCTCAAGGTAAAATGTGTCCCAGTACTGAAGGGGTTAAAATAGTGAAGACTGTGGCCATTAATCTTCTGTCCTCCATACACCCTTCCTAATGTCAATAAAATGGTGTAATGGCACACAAATCTCAAGGTAAAAATGTGTCCCAGTACTGAAGGGGTTAAAATAGTGAAGACTGTGGCCATTAATCTTCTGCCTCCATACACCCTTCCTAATGTCAATAAAATGGTCTAATGGTACACAAATCTCAAGGTAAAAATGTGTCCCAGTACTGAAGGGGTTAAAATAGTGAAGACTGTGGCCATTAATCTTCTGCCTCCATACACCCTTCCTAATGTCAATAAAATGGTCTAATGGTACACAAATCTCAAGGTAAAAATGTGTCCCAGTACTGAAGGGGTTAAAATAGTGAAGACTGTGGCCATTAATCTTCTGCCTCCATACACCCTTCCTAATGTCAATAAAATGGTCTAATGGTACACAAATCTCAAGGTAAAAATGTGTCCCAGTACTGAAGGGGTTAAAATAGTGAAGACTGTGGCCATTAATCTTCTGCCTCCATACACCCTTCCTAATGTCAATAAAATGGTCTAATGGCACACAAATCTCAAGGTAAAAATGTGTCCCAGTACTGAAGGGGTTAAAATAGTGAAGACTGTGGCCATTAATCTTCTGCCTCCATACACCCTTCCTAATGTCAATAAAATGGTCTAATGGCACACAAATCTCAAGGTAAAAATGTGTCCCAGTACTGAAGGGGTTAAAATAGTGAAGACTGTGGCCATTAATCTTCTGCCTCCATACACCCTTCCTAATGTCAATAAAATGGTCTAATGGTACACAAATCTCAAGGTAAAATGTGTCCCAGTACTGAAGGGGTTAAAATAGTGAAGACTGTGGCCATTAATCTTCTGCCTCCATACACCCTTCCTAATGTCAATAAAATGGTCTAATTACACAAATCTCAAGGTAAAAATGTGTCCCAGTACTGAAGGGGTTAAAATAGTGAAGACTGTGGCCATTAATCTTCTGCCTTCCATACACCCTTCCTAATGTCAATAAAATGGTCTAATGGCACACAAATCTCAAGGTAAAAATGTGTCCCAGTACTGAAGGGGTTAAAATAGTGAAGACTGTGGCCATTAATCTTCTGCCTCCATACACCCTTCCTAATGTCAATAAAATGGTCTAATGGTACACAAATCTCAAGGTAAAAATGTGTCCCAGTACTGAAGGGGTTAAAATAGTGAAGACTGTGGCCATTAATCTTCTGCCCTCCATACACCCTTCCTAATGTCAATAAAATGGTCTAATGGTACACAAATCTCAAGGTAAAAATGTGTCCCAGTACTGAAGGGGTTAAAATAGTGAAGACTGTGGCCATTAATCTTCTGCCCTCCATACACCCTTCCTAATGTCAATAAAATGGTCTAATGGCACACAAATCTCAAGGTAAAAATGTGTCCCAGTACTGAAGGGGTTAAAATAGTGAAGACTGTGGCCATTAATCTTCTGCCTCCATACACCCTTCCTAATGTCAATAAAATGGTCTAATGGCACACAAATCTCAAGGTAAAAATGTGTCCCAGTACTGAAGGGGTTAAAATAGTGAAGACTGTGGCCATTAATCTTCTGCCCTCCATACACCCTTCCTAATGTCAATAAAATGGTCTAATGGCACACAAATCTCAAGGTAAAATGTGTCCCAGTACTGAAGGGGTTAAAATAGTGAAGACTGTGGCCATTAATCTTCTGCCTCCATACACCCTTCCTAATGTCAATAAAATGGTCTAATGGCACACAAATCTCAAGGTAAAAATGTGTCCCAGTACTGAAGGGGTTAAAATAGTGAAGACTGTGGCCATTAATCTTCTGCCCTCCATACACCCTTCCTAATGTCAATAAAATGGTCTAATGGTACACAAATCTCAAGGTAAAAATGTGTCCCAGTACTGAAGGGGTTAAAATAGTGAAGACTGTGGCCATTAATCTTCTGCCTCCATACACCCTTCCTAATGTCAATAAAATGGTGTAATGGCACACAAATCTGAAGGTAAAATGTGTCCCAGTACTGAAGGGGTTAGGGATGGGAGGTTAACATAACTGTAGTGTACTTTAGTGTAGATGATAAACTAAGGAATGGTACTATCAAACTGGAAATTGAGAAGATCATAGAGACTAATGCACAACATCCACTGCTTACAATCTGGGACTTGAATGGCCACGTGGGATTCAAAGGAACACAAAAGCCAGATGGAAATGGAAGAATGATATTAGAATGCATGGAGAAGTATAAAATGATAATGCCCAATGACGATACAATTGTGACAGCTTAGCTCAGTAATCAGCTTACCTTGTTGAGAAAATGCTTTGCTTCAGTGACACCCCAGACAGCTTAGCTCAGTAATCAGCTTACCTTGTTGAGAAAATGCTTTGCTTCAGTGACACCCCAGACAGCTTAGCTCAGTAATCAGCTTACCTTTATGCTCAGAGTATGTTTTGGGGCATTTTGAGGTGTTACATGTGTGTTTTGAGTGTGTTTGGGATAAAATTGAGTGTTTCAAGTGGTTTGGGCGTATTGAGTGTGTGTGGGTGTGTTTGTATTGAGCTCAGAATTTGTTTTGGGGCATTTTGAAATGTTTTGGGATAAAATTGAGTGTTTTAAGTGGTTTGGATGTATTGAGTGTGTGTGGGTGTGTTTGTATTGAGCTCTGGGTGTGTTTTGGGGCATTTTGAGGAGTTACATGGTGTTTTGAGTGTGTTTTGGGATAAAATTTAGTGTTTTTACTGAAACTGAGGTTCCCCACGAATAGACCTGTCTCTGATAAAATGCTTTGGTTCGCAGTGACATCTCAGACAGCTTAGGTCAGTAATCAGCTTACCTTTGTGCCATCTTGACATGACATGATGCTCTCGGGGACACATTCCTCACACAAATAGATAAATCTCTGCACACTCAGTGAAATGTGGCTCAAAAATCTCTTAACTTCTTGTATGGTACATTTGCAGGATTGAAGCAAAGTCAGTCTTTTTATAATAATATATTTCCTCTATGTCACATAAACAGCTTTCATTCCTTCACAGCACCAACATCCACACAGAGTGTCCACACAGACAACACTGCGTCATTAAACTGTATATTAATGTACTTTAACTACTTTACATGTACGGTAAGTCCTCGTTACACGGTACATGTGCGTTCCTGAAAACCTTACCACAAATCAGAATTACCGTATCCCGAACCCATTATAACGTGCAATAATAGGGAATGCGCTCCAGCTTCCTGGGAGGTAGGCTAGAAAATGGCCTGTTCATACTCAGATATTGTGTACAAAAATCATTTCAAAGTAAAAATCTTTAATTGTCATATCAATAGATGTTTGCAAAGTTTTAGACAGTATAAGAAGGATTATAGGATCAAAATTCTTATGGAATATCAAATAAATGAAAAGTACTAGACCTAATAACAAAAGTTTACCCTGGAGACAAAACTAGACTAAGACTTCAAACACAAAATTTAACAAGTGGCATCAGACAGACAGACAGACAGACAGACAGCAGGGGGATGTACATACAGCCTCCATAACACTTGGCAAATTAACCCCTTCACTACCAGGACGTGCTTTCATACATAGTCATTCTGTTTTCTATTTTGGTGATTCTATACAGCTTCACAAACTTATTATGTGGGGATTCAAATAGTGAAAACTCAGGCCATTAATCCTCTGACCTCCATAGACTCTTCCTAATGTCAATAAAATGGTCTAATCACGCCCAAAACTCACAGTAAAAATGCCTCCCAGTACTGAAGGGGTTAAAATTATGAAGACTGTGGCCATTAATCTTGTGATCTCCATAGACTCTTCTTAATGTCAATAAAATGGTCTAATGGTACACAAATCTCAAGGTAAAAATACGTCCCAGTACTGAAGGGGTTAAAATAGTGAAGACTGTGGCCATTAATCTTCTGACCTCCATACACCCTTCCTAATGTCATCAAAATGGTCTAATGGTACACAAACCTCAAGGTAAAAATGTGTCCCAGTACTGAAGGGGTTAAAATAGTGAAGACTGTGGCCATTTATCCTCTGACCTCCATACACCCTTCCTAATGTCATCAAAATGGTCTAATGGTACACAAATCTCAAGGTAAAAATGTGTCCCAGTACTGAAGGGGTTAAAATAGTGAAGACTGTGGCCATTTATCCTCTGCCCTCCATACACCCTTCCTAATGTCAATAAAATGGTCTAATGGTACACAAACCTCAAGGTAAAAATACGTCCCAGTACTGAAGGGGTTAAAATAGTGAAGACTGTGGCCATTTATCCTCTGCCCTCCATACACCCTTCCTAATGTCATCAAAATGGTCTAATGGTACACAAATCTCAAGGTAAAAATGTGTCCCAGTACTGAAGGGGTTAAAATAGTGAAGACTGTGGCCATTTATCCTCTGCCCTCCATACACCCTTCCTAATGTCAATAAAATGGTCTAATGGTACACAAATCTCAAGGTAAAAATGTGTCCCAGTACTGAAGGGGTTAAAATAGTGAAGACTGTGGCCATTTATCCTCTGCCCTCCATACACCCTTCCTAATGTCAATAAAATGGTCTAATGGTACACAAATCTCAAGGTATCCTCTGCCTCCATAAAATACATCCCAGTACTGAAGGGGTTAAAATAGTGAAGACTGTGGCCATTTATTCTCTGCCTTCCATACACCCTTCCTAATGTCAATAAAATGGTCTAATGGTACACAAATCTCAAGGTAAAAATACATCCCAGTACTGAAGGGGTTAAAATAGTGAAGACTGTGGCCATTTATCCTCTGATCTCCATACACCCTTCCTAATGTTAAAATGGTCTAATGGTACACAAATCTCAAGGTAAAAATACGTCCCAGTACTGAAGGGGTTAAAATAGTGAAGACTGTGGCCATTTATCCTCTGCCCTCCATACACCCTTCCTAATGTCATCAAAATGGTCTAATGGTATACAAACCTCAAGGTAAAAATACGTCCCAGTACTGAAGGGGTTAAAATAGTGAAGACTGTGGCCATTTATCCTCTGCCCTCCATACACCCTTCCTAATGTCATCAAAATGGTCTAATGGTACACAAACCTCAAGGTAAAAATAGGTCCCAGTACTGAAGGGGTTAATAACTTTCAAAATAATAATAAAGACATTAGAAAGTGTAAATTTGTGCTTCAAAGATGACACTTTAAATGTGACTCACTTATTCTTTGCAGACGATGGAATGCTGTCAGCGAGCAGCATGGAAGACGCAGAGAGAGTGGTGGTCAGGTGGTGGTGGAGACAGGGAGAGTATGTGGCCTGGAGATTAACAAACAGAACACCAATAATCTTGTGACCTCCATGCATCCTTCCTAATGTCAATAAAGTTGTCTTATCATGCCCAAAATTGTCTTATAATGCCCTCAAAAAATACCAATCTATCTCAAAATGCCTCAAAACATGTCAAACTGTCTTAAAAGCCCTCAAAACATCCCAAACTGTCTTAAAATGCCTCAAAACCTACCAAACTGTCTTAAAACTAACTCAAAACATGACAAACTGTCTTAAAATGCCCTCAAAACATCCCAAACTGCCTTAAAATTAACTCAAAACCTACCAAACTGTCTTAAAATTAACTCAAAACTGTCAAACTGTCTTAAAATGCCCTCAAAACATCCCAAACTGTCTTAAAATGCCCTCAAAACCTACCAAACTGTCTTAAAATGCCCGCAAAACCTACCAAACTAACATGACAAACTTTCTTAAAATAATTTTACACAATCTCAAATAAATCAAACTTGATTAACAGAGAGAGAGAGAGAGAGAGAGAGAGAGAGAGAGAGAGAGAGAGAGAGAGAGAGAGAGAGAGAGAGAGAGAGAGAGAGAGAGAGAACTTTAATGAATGTTGTTGTAGCAAAGAAATACACAAAACTATCTCTATTTAAACAACACAATGTAGAAATATTGGATAAAACTGACTTTGTACACACACACACACACACACACACACACACACACACACACACACACACACTGAAATACTGCAAGAAGACCTAAATAAGATCTGGGAATGGAGTAAGAAGTGGAAATGGAATTCAATGTGAACAAAAGTCATGTCATGGAAATGGGAAAGAGTGAAAGACGACCCGTGGGAATCTATAAGATGGGAGATGGAGTAGAACTGGAGAAAGTAAAAAAGGAAAAGGACTTAGGAGTGACGATGGAAGAAAACAATCAACAAGTAAGCCATATTGATAGAATTTTTAGAGAAACATATAATTTGCTAAGGAATATTTGAGTAGCATTTCACTACATGGACAAAGAAATGATGAAGAAATTGATAAGTACTATAATAAGACCCAGATTGGAATATGCAGGAGTAGTGTGGACTCCTCATAAAAAGAAACACATAAGGAAATTGGAGAGGCTACAAAGAATAGCTACAAGAATGGTTCCAGAATTTGAAGGGATGACATATGAGGAGAGACTAAAGGCTATGGATCTACCAACCCTGGAACAAAGAAGGGAGAGAGGAGACCTGATACAAGTTTATAAATTGATCAACAGAATGGACCAAGTGGATAATGAGAAACTGATCCTGAGAGAAGAATATGACATCCGAAGCACAAGATCGCATAGTAAAAAGCTGAGAAAAGGAAGATGTCTGAGAGATATTAAAAAATATAGTTTCCCGCAGAGATGTATTGAGACGTGGAACAGTTTAGATGAAGAAGTAGTGTCTGCAACGAGTGTGCATACTTTTAAAGTAAGATTGGATAAGTGTAGATATGGAGACGGGGCCACACCACCATAAAGCCCAGGCCCTGTAAAACTACAACTAGATAAAATACAACTAGGTAAATACACACCAAGCGGCCCTCGTCAAGATGGGTAGAGGCCTGCTGTGCCACTCACGGCTACAACATCTCCCCTGACGCGCCCCAGCCAATCCATGCCACACCACACACAAACGTGGTCACGCCACTCAAGGCCCCAAGAACTGACCGTTATCATCACAGTGCTATCCCCTCCATGGTGCCACCCATAAACAGCTAACTTAAGGTTCTCATCTTAAGTCTCCCTCAATCCCCATGTGTGCATTTTCAGTATCTATGTACTGCAATTACTAATAAACCATATTATTATTATTATTATTTACACACACACACTGGGATGGACTGGGAGAGGCTGGGATGGACTGGGAGAGAGAAAAGGAGGACAGAGAAGTCTGTGAGCATGTATTTCATGAGAAGTTATGGGTGGAAGGAGCACAGGTGGAAGATGTACAGAATGGGAATGAAAGTGAGAGGGAGTGAGAGGCCCCTAATAGTATGTATGTCTGCGTGATGTATATGATAAATGGGAGGTGGTGAAGAGGGGCAGACAGCTGAGAGACTGTCATGAGGAAGACATAAGTCAAATCAGGATTGCCCCTGACAAAACTAAGAAAGAGAGAGAACAAGACGCAATGCTAAAGGAAAAGTTGCAAGACAAAAGAAGACAAGGAGGCCAGTGGAAAATACAGAGGGGAAAAATTGTGAGAGTAGGAGAAGGCACTGGTGGGGACTGAAATACAGGTGTACGGGACAAAGAAATCAGCGAAAAGAGTGTCAAAATGAGTGTAATAAATATACAAGGGCTAACACAAACTAAAGCAAAAGAAGTAGAAGAGTTAGTGAGTGATGATAGTATAGTTTGCTTAACAGAGACCCAGAAGAAGCTAAGAGATATAAACTTCAGTGATAACTGTGTGATAGTAGATAATATGAGAGAGGAGCAAGATAGAAAGGAGGAGGACTAATGGTGCTATATAGGAAGGATACAGGAGTAGACCTAGAGAAGATACCAACAAAATGTCCGGATATATTGCACACAAAAGGGAAAATGAGAGGATGGGAGATGAGACTAGTAGTGGTTTACCTGAGTGTTAACGATCCACCCAGAAATAATAATATTAAGCTACAAATGGAAAGGATAATAAATGGAAACTCTCACCCGCTCTTAGTCATGGGTGACTTTAATGGACATGTGGGCTTCAAAGGGGAGCAGAAGGTGAATACAAATGGAGAAATCATTTTGGAATTGATAATGTTAAATGATGATTGCAAATGCACAGGAGGAGAGTTCACATGGAGCAGAAATGAACAAAGGAGTGTTATTGATTATGTACTGGCAACAAATCAAGTCTATAGGAAATTCAAGAGCATGCATATAGATGAGGAGAAGGACATTTTGACATGTCAGACCACAATCCAATTGAAGTGGAGCTAATAATAAAAGAGAAGAAGAAAAAATGTGAGAGAAAAGAGTGGGTTGTGAAGGAGTATTATAAAACAGACAATAATTCCTTAGAAAGATTTTGGGTGTGCATGGAAAGCCAGGCGCTAAATAAGGAAGTGGAGAACATTGAAAAATTGGAGTCACTAATAAAGAGAAGGTGCTAAAAGGAAAATATAGGAGAAGAGGAGAAAAGAATAGCAAGAACACAGAGCCTGTATGGATAAATGATGTAATTAGGAAAGAAATCAAAGAAAGGAGGAGGAGAAATGCAACAACAAATGAAGAAGAGAGGGAAAGGTGGAAGGAGTTATACCCAAAGCAAAAAGAAAGGGTACATGTGCTAATAAAAAAGGAGATCTGTAAACAAGAAGAGAAAACAGTCAAAGAAATGAAGGAAAGCAAGGATGGAGGAAAGAAGATGTGGGAGTACATTAAGAAGCTAAAAGGGAAAAGATCAAGGAGAAAAATCCCTAAAATCTATGGAGAAGATGGGGTACAACTGGAGCAGGAGAAGGTGGCGGGGGGAGGAGGTAAAGAAATTGTGGAGCAACATATATAGAAAATATGAAAACAATATTGAAGAAATGTGGAATGTGAGGAAGAGAGAGGAGTATGAGAACATGATCAAAGACATAGAAGAGAAACGATCAGTTAGGCTGAACGCAGTTGATGAACAAGGGACACAAATGCAATATATACAGACTTGTGCAGTGGAGGTATGGGAACACATCGACATGGCAAGAAGGGTGACAGGAGGAGAGGTGCAATTACAACAGAACATTATCACAGAGGAAAGAGTGGCGAGGTGTCTGGGAAAATGAAGAGCAAACGAGCTGTGGGGACAGATAATATTAAAGGACAAATGTACAAGGAGATAGGAAATAGCACAGTATTAAAGGAAATATTAGCAAAGGGAATGAAAAGTACATTAGAGTCAGGCCATGTACCACCAAGCTGGAAAGAATCAAGGACAGTGATGATCCCCAAAACAAGATGCCCAAAAGCCAAGGATTTGAGACCTATTGCATTAACTAACGTTGGGTATAAACTAATGATGTCAATCATAAGAGATAGCTTAGAAGATCACATAACAAAGAACAGCTTAGGAAACAAACGCAAGGAGGTTTCACAGAACGTAGTACAATTGAAAATAACATTTTGTTCTAAAATACTGCATACAAAAATCTTTCAAGATGAAAAAACGTTAATTGATTCAATTGATTTTGCCAAAGCATAAAGAGGGAGAAATTAATACAAGTCCTGATGGAAACTAAAATACACCCAAAATGTATTAATTGAATAGCCAATGTATATAACAATGATAAGACCAAAATTGACCTAGTAGAGGAAGAAAAGCTTGGAACAGACGTGACAAGCGGAATAAAAACAGGATGCACAGTGTCTACCACTCTTTTCAAACTGATTACTTTGAAAATAATGCAACAAATACAAGATTTAAACAAAGGCTACAGGGACGAGGAGTTTAATATAACATATCTTTTCTTCGCTGACCAAGAATGTTGTTAACCAGCAGTGTGGAGGATACCAAACACGTAATAAAGAAAATGGAGGAGATAGGAAAAGAATTTGGGTTAGAAATAAACAAAGAGAAAAGTAGAATAATAATATTTAACATGAAGGTAAGACCAGAAAATATTGAAAATAAAGAAGCAAAAGATAGATTTAGATATTTATGAAGCACTATAAATGACAGCATTAATTGGTTCACAGTGCAGAAGGAGGAAATGTTAACAAAGGCGAGAAAGCTGGCCAATATGACGAGGAGCGTAATAGCGACAAGTTGCTCAAAACTACTCATTGGAAAAACTTTTTGGAAGAGTGTGGCACTTCCCTCCATTTTGTATGGAAGTACCATTATAGACCTTAATGAAATGGAAATTAGTAAGCTGCAGAGGATAGAAAATGGGGTTTTCTGGCAAATTTTAGGAGCACCAAGCTATACACCTATAGCAACCCTGAGGGAGGGGGGAAGTTGGAGCATCTACGTAGTGTGAGTTGAAGAGTGAGGGAAGGGGCTGGGAGGCACTGGAGGCTGGCAGCTGATAAAACTGGGAGGCTGGTGTAACTCTGTACAAAGAACACAGGGAGGGAGGGCAAGATGAGGCTGGGATGCACTGGGGAGGCTGGGATGTGGGATGCACTGGGAGGCTGGGATGCACTGAGAGGCTGGGAGGCACTGGGAGAGGCTGGGAGGCACTGGGGAGGCTGGGAGGCACTGGGAGAGGCTGGGAGGCACTGGGAGAGGCACTGGGGAGGCACTGGGAGGCACTGGGAGAGGCTGGGAGGCACTGGGAGACTGGGAGGCACTGGGAGAGGCTGGGAGGCACTGGGAGAGGATGGGAGGCACTGGGACTGGGAGGCACTGGGAGGCACTGGGAGGCACTGGGGAGAGGCTGGGGGAGGCACTGGGAGAGGCTGGGAGGCACTGGGAGGCACTGGGAGAGGCTGGGAGACACTGGGAGAGGCTGGGAGGCACTGGGAGAGGCTGGGAGGCACTGGGAGAGGCTGGGAGGCACTGGGAGAGGCTGGGATGCACTGGGAGAAGCTGTGATGCCACTGGGAGAGGTTGGGATGCACTGGGAGAGGCTGGGAGGCACTGGGAGAGGCTGGGGCACTGGGAGAGGCTGGGAGGCACTGGGAGGCTGGGAGGCACTGGGATGCACTGGGAGAGGCACTGAGGCTGGGAGGCTGGGGGGAGGCTGGGAGGCACTGGGAGAGGCTGGGAGGCACTGGGAGAGGCTGGGAGGCACTGGGAGAGGCTGGGAGGCACTGGGGAGGCTGGGAGGCACTGGGGAGGCTGGGATGCACTGGGAGAGGCTGGGATGCACTGGGAGAGGCTGGGAGGCACTGGGAGGCACTGGGAGGCACTGGGAGAGGCTGGGAGGCACTGGGAGGCTGGGAGGCACTGGGAGGCTGGGAGGCACTGGGAGGAGGCTGGGATGGGACTGGGAGGCACTGGGAGAGGCTGGGAGGCACTGGGAGGCTGGGAGGCACTGGGAGGCTGGGAGGCTGGGAGAGGCTGGGAGGCACTGGGAGAGGCTGGGAGGCACTGGGAGAGGCACTGGGAGGCACTGGGAGACTGGGGGACTGGGAGGCTGGGAGGCACTGGGAGGCTGGGAGGCACTGGGGAGGCTGGGATGCACTGGGGAGGCTGGGAGGCTGGGAGACACTGGGAGGCACTGGGAGGCTGGGAGGCACTGGGAGGCTGGGAGGCACTGGGAGGCTGGGAGGCACTGGGAGAGGCTGGGATGCACTTAAAGAGGCTGGGATGCACTGGGATAGACCAGCTGGACTGAAATAAGACAGAACAGAACACACCAAAATCTTATATCACCTATTTCAACGCCGCCCACGCCCCGACACGCCGCCCACTCCACCCACAGCACGGGAAAAGAGTTCAACATATATAAATAGGAATTAAAATATATATTAAAAGTCCTTGATACCATAATAGCGATGTTCTTATAATACCGTCACTCTTCTGTCGTCTATAAATTTCTGTCGTTTATTGATTTTACCTTCTCGCTTTGAGTCAATCTTTTCGTAATGACTTCTTCTCATAATTCTTCGCTCTTTAATAAAATTTTTGTCCCTCCATATCACTTTATAGTCGTTTTTGTTGTATGATATGACTAGATAAAACGTATAACAAAACATCAAACAAGATATATTAGTTTGAAACAGTATACTTAAGAAATGGCAGTGATATAATACTTGACTTCTATATAAACACACCATACTGTACTGAAATCTTACAAAATTCAACAATATCCTAGTTTTTCGTGTGAATTTTACGTCCAACCCACCCCTAGGCGTACTTTTGAAGGCAGAATTACGCCCGCATTGAAAAAAGCTTTATTCTCTCTCCACGACTGTTTTCCAAGGCCTCAGAGATGACTGGAGGGTTTTCAAGAGTGTTTCTCCTCTTACTAATGCAGAAATCATGTCATTCTGCCTTTAAAACCGTCAAAACACCCTAAAAATTGCTCTGATATCTTAAAATCTTGCTTAAAAAAGCTTTATTCTCTCATCACGACTGTTTTCCAAGGGCCTAGAGATGACTAGAGGGTTTTCAAGAGTGTTTCTCCTGTTAGCAATGTAGAAATCATGTCACTCTGCCTTGAGAACCGTAAAAACACCCTAAAAAATGTTCTTATATCTGGGTGGGCGTGGGCGTGATGGGCGTGTCTCAGGTAAAGGAAGGTTCCCAGCACTGGAGGAAATAATTAATGATCTTGTTAAGCTGTAAAATTATAAAAAATAGTGAAACAGATCAAGAAGAAATGAAATAAAATGAATTGCTAGCCTACTGTTGCTAAGATTTGTGTAATGTATTATAAACATTTGTTGTAATATTTATGTAATGTATTACAAACATTTGTTGTAATATTTATGTAATGTATTACAAATATTTGTTGTAATATTTATGTAATGTATTATAAAGATTTGTTTTATAAGGTTTATTGCGCTGATGACACCACTCCGTCACTACAGTGTTGTTTGTGAACGAGTATTTTGACGCAAATTAATAATTATTAATGAATATAATTTTGAAATCTGTGTTGGCGCCAAGCGCGCGACAAAGCGCCGCGCCGCTCACCCTTCAGATATTATCATTAATATTATTTGTTTGTTTTCCAAGGACGCCATTGTTTGTTTGTGTGTGTAATTAGTGATTCTCATACCTCTTAATTTGTCGTTTTGTTTTTGTTACTTGTCTCGCTGGTGTGGTTTGATTTTGATATATTATGAAGCCTAAAGGAACGACACGGTGCCCCGCCCGCCCGCCCCGCCCCTTTAGTTTGTGTGGGTGTGTGCAGTGGTGGGGCATGCTGTGCCGCGCCCCGACACTCTAGCGTGGATTTAAGGCACTTTGCTGGGATGTGTGTAGTAACACAGTGTTGTGAGAGTGTTGCAGTGTTCACACGACACATGACACGCCGCGCCAGACACATGACACACGACACATGACACAGGACACACCACGCTCACTTTCCCGCCAAACCAAGCCGCCACAATTGTGCAAAGTGACAAAACGTCGCTCAAGTCAAGAAAAGTGGCACCCTGGGGTAGGCCTATCAGAAAAGTGGCACCCTGGGGTAGGCCTATCAGAAAAGTGGCACCCTGGGGTAGGCCTATCAGAAAGTGGCAGTGGCAGAAAACCCTGGGGTAGGCCTATCAGAAAAGTGGCACCCTGGGGTAGGCCTATCAGAAAAGTGGCACCCTGGGGTAGGCCTATCAGAAAAGTGGCACCCTGGGGTAGGCCTATCAGAAAAGTGGCACCCTGGGGTAGGCCTATCAGAAAAGTGGCACCCTGGGGTAGGCCTA